>NC_050452.1:34538780-34827310 GCF_903995425.1 Onychomys torridus
CCCCTGACAGAAGAGCTTGGCTGAAAAGACCGGGGCTCTGTACCTCCAGGAATTCCAACTCACCTTTGTTGTAACGAGATAGTTATTGCTAACAAAGGATAGTTTTATTGCTCGTTGTAAAGAAAGGATACTATTAAAAATATAATGTGCCCCTGCCCCCCATGAAACTGATTTCCCGGTGTGTACTCAGCGTGTTTGTATGCTTTTCCTTCACCCAGAAAGCCCTCAAGGGCTGATCCCAACCGGCAGAAAAAGCAGACTGTGCTAACATCGCCATCTAGTGTCTGGCTTTGACATTGCAGCTCCCCTAGACTGGGGCCATCAGGATTTCTTTTTCCTGGCATGTGTTCTCTCCGGGTTCAGGGATGGCTCCATTGCTTGTTTGGATATTTGCTTTGCAGCTGAGTTCACCTGTGATCTTAGTGTTAGTTACTAGCACTGCGCATGCTTTTATCTTCAAGATGAAGACTGAGTACTGACTTGGTCACGTCGGTTTTAAGAGAGGACTGACGTGACGGTGTGGCTCCATGCCCCTGCAGGGTGGTCTTCCAAGCCCCAGATTTTACATTTTCAGAGAAACTGCAGTGCTCTTTCTTTGGCTCTCTTTGTGCGGTACCATGGTGGCCCAGCTGTGTGTGACCAAGACTGCGAATGTGCATACTCTTGTCTCCCTGGACTGTACATGGCTGCCCACTTGTATCTCATCTGACAGAGCACGCATGCTTCCAAGGAGGTGACAAGTCTTCCTGTCTGGACTATCCCCCAGAAAGGAGAAAATGCTACTGCTTCAGTAAAATGAATGAACGCATGAATGAATGAACGAACGTTTTAAAAATAAGATTAAAGTCAAGACTACTGTTTTTTTTTTTTCCTTTCATTGCAACTCCCAGTGTTCTGTTAAACTCAGTAAAATATTCCATCTTGAAATAGCTGAATTATCAAAACTACCGAGTCTATGTAAGCCCTTGGCAGGACAATGAAAGCCATGGTTTGAGGGTACAACCTCTAATTCAAAGGCGGATGAAGCTTTGATGGTGGTGAGTACGGAGGTGCCCCTTAAAATCAGAGACCCCTTCTCTGCTCCCTTTGCTAGGCGGGTCAGAACTGTTTTGCCTCTTACCCCAAGGTTTGAATATGCCATCACCTGTTCAAAGACTGCGAACTCATTGAGCACAGAGCAGAGAGCCAGGAGAAGGGCAGGGGCAGGAAAGAGTATAAAGAGAACATTCTAGTCTCACTGCTGACTGTGGATAAATCCTTAACCGTTCTCTGAAACTAAAGCATTTCATCTTCTTGTTTCCTTTCTTTATTTTCCAGAGAGAATGAGGGTGAGGTGATGGAGGGAGGGGTTTTTTTTATATATCATATGGAGTATGTGAGGGGTGCAAAGTGTGTGTATGTGTGCGCGCACGCAGCATGTGTGTAAGCAGCACATGTGTGTCTATGTGTGTGTGTCTGCATCTGTGTGTGTGTGCAGCATGTGTTTGTGTCTACATGTGTATGTCTGTATATCTTGTGTGTGTGTGTGTGTGTGTGTGTGTGTGTGTGTGTGTGTGTGCGTAGGTGTAGTATGGAGGCCAGAGGTTGATAGTGTTTTTCCATTTTATTTTTAAAGTGTGTGTGTGTGTGTGTGTGTGTGTGTGTGTGTGTGTGTGCGCGCGCGCACACGCACGTGCGCGCGTGTGCCCGCGTGCCCGCGGCCCGCGTGTGATTGTCTGTGTGATTGTGCACCATGTGCATGTCTGGTGCTCTCAGAAGCTGGAAGAGTGTCTTGGATTCTTTGGAATTGGAGTCCCAGGTAGCTGTAAGCTCCCTGATGTGAATCCTCGGATTGAAACCTGGGTCCTCTGCCAGAGCATCACGTGTCCTTCACTTCTGCGCAGTCTCTCCAGCCCCTCCTCCTTACCTTTGAGACAAAGTCTCTCTCCACCTGAAGTTTGCTGTTTCAGCTTGGCTGGCTGCCCAGCCCAGGGGCTCCCTGCTTCCTCCCGTGCTGGGTTATAGACTTGCCTGCCACACCCTGACTTTATTATTTTTTTAGTTTTATTTTTTTGCCAATTATTTAAAAGACTTATTATTTTTATGTGCATTGGTGTTTTTCCTGTATGTAAATGTCTGTGTGAAGGTGTCAGATCCCCCAGGACTGGAGTTACAGACAGTTGTGAGCTGCCATGTGGGTGCTGGGAATTGAACTCAGATCCTCTGGAAGAGCAGCCAATGCTCTTAACCACTGAGCCATCTCTCCAGCCCCAACCACACCACGATTTTTACATGTGTGCCGGGAACTGAAATCAGGTCCTCATGCCTGAGTGGCAATCACTTTACTGACTGACCCATCTCCCCGGCCCCTAATTGTCCTGTTTCTTAAGTGAGTCTCTCCTTGACCCAACTGAGATGTGGTGCAGAGCTATAACCTCCTCTCTGTGGGACATGTGGCCCACACACAGCTTCTCCTGTGCTCTTGGCGCCCAAGGCTTCTGACTCAGAGAGACCATGCTCTGGGTCTTCCTTGGGCAATCCAGGCCTGTCTCTCTTCTTGTATTTTCTAAGTTAATGGAACTCTGTCCTTGGGAGAAGCCACATGCCTAGCTTAGAAATACCACAACAACCTCAGATTTCCCAGCTCCCTTTGCAGCTGGGCATGATAGAATTTTGGTTGATGAAATATGTAGAAGTCATGTGGAACTTTCCAGTCAAATTCCCTTGTGTGTGCACTGGGGGGTGGGAGTGTCAGTTCATGAGACATACTGTTTTGACCTTGATCTCACTCTTATGTCTGGGACTTAGATGTGATGGCAGGAGCTCTCACAGCTTTCCAGTGGCCACAAGGGTCCAGACACTGTTTAAGAAAGAATAAACAGAAACCACCAATGACTATGGGTCTCTACTACACTGTGGGTCACCATCTTCATCTGCCAGACTCTTTGTGACATAAGCAAACAAGATCCCCTAATTCCTTCAAATATCTGTCTAAAGGAGGCTTGTGGCTTGGGGCTTATGCTAGTTAATTATAGCAAAGAGCTGAGATAATCAATTTACAAACAGAGGGGTTTATTTTGGCTTACGCTTTTGGAAGTTCCTGCTGCTTAGGGCCTGTTGTGAAGTGGTGTGTCGTGGCAGAGTCAAACTGTTCACCCCAAGGCCAGGAGCTAGGAATGGACCCTGTGAGAGCATACACACACCACCACTACCACCCCCCTCCCCCACCCTCCACCCCCCACCCCCTCCACCCCTGTGAGCCAAAGTGTAAGTTACTTTTGCATCGGTGTGTTCAACATACCCGATGGAAGCAACTTGAATGGGGAGAGAGTAATCTTAGCTCCCAGTGAAGGTATGGCTGTGGAAGCCTGGGGTGTGGCTTGTGGATCAGAAAGCAGAGGGTAGACCGGAAGCAAGGTCAACCTTCCTGCTCAGTTCCCCGTGATCTGCCTGTAGCAGCTAGGTCCATTCCCTGCAGATACCATCATCTCTCACATCAGCACCAGCAGCTGGGAGCCAAATATTCAAGCATCTGAGTTTTGAGGGATGTTTTACATCCGAACCTTCCCAAGAGCCTCCCACCAGGCCTTAACCCCTGAAGGGTTCTAGGTCTTCTTAAGAGTTCCAAGTTGGGAGCCAGGCCCCTAACACATGGACTTTGGGGACAACATTGCAGATGTACCCCACAATAGAGCTGAACACTGACACTCACTAACACAAGGCTCTTAGTGAAACTTGCATGTGTTTATTTAGAGCATTTAGTTCTCAACCTGTGAGTCATGACCCCTTTGGGGGTCACCAATCAGGTATTTGCACTAAGATTCATAACAGTAACAAAATTACAGCTATGATGTAGTAATGAAAATAATTTTATGGTTGGGGTCACCACAACAGGAGGAACTGTATTAAAGGTCGCAGTGTTAGGAAGGTTGAGAACCACTGGCTTAGAGTCTGCTTGCCCCCTCATGGTTGACAAAACTGTCAGTTCTAGTATTAAAAAAACAAGCCCCGAATTGAAGAGCCATCACCTGAAAGAGGTAAATGGCTAATCTTTTGTGAAAAGGAGAAATTGTACCTTTAATGCCACCTTTAATACCAGCACTCGGGAGGGCAGAGGCAGGTGGATCTCCTGTGAATTCGAGGCCAGCCTGGTCTACCTGGAGCAAGTTCCAGGAAAGGCATAAATCTACACAAGAAACCTTGTCTCGAAAAAACAAACAAACAAAAAAGAAAGGAAAAAGGAGAATCAGTGTGCCATGCCTACCTATTATCCAGGGCTAGTGACTTAGCCAGGGCTGAGGGCCGCTCTTCGGAACAGCATGGAGTAGACTGTAGACGGTAAATGTTCATTTTTCAATTTATGATATATTCAGCAAAATTAATGGATTCTGATGAGCAAGAGTCCTGAGGCCACCAAAATATAATTTTCAGCTGTGAAATCGCACAGTCATTTGTGAACGACCACTGTCTCACAAGCCTCTCGCCAACGATGGTTAAGGATGTGAGAATTGAGTCATTCACTGGTCTGTGATGTTGGCTCTGTTAGTTATTTCTATGGTCTTGATGAAATTATTTCAATGGCTAAGGCTCCTTCCTCCTTTGTAAGCTGAGGTGCACCTACACACAGTGCAGATTTCTGGGGTAGTGGGAAGGATTATATGAGGCTTACCCATGCCTTGCCCACAAGTAAGTGCTTACAAACCAGCATGATCACTAGGAAAGACTCCAGCAAGGTGATGCTCTCAGAGCCTGCAGGGTTTTAGCTGGTTCTCCCATGGACATGTCTGTTTGCTCTTCATATCTCTAGATATGCTTCCCTGGGGAAATTGCCCTCAAGGGAGCCTGTTCCCTTGACTATGGCTCAGTCAGACAGCACCACTTGGGGCAATGCCCAGGCCCTCACCCCTCCAGGCTTGGCACTGTGCCTCTGTTGGCTTAGAGTCAAGCTTCCTTCACCTGTACATCTCAGTTTCTCATCCCCTAAGCCCCAGCTCACACAGCAGTTCCTCTCTGTAGCCTTGGGCATAACGGAGAAAGTCTCCTAGGAGAAAAAGGGAACATTTTAAAACTCTTTAAATTTTTAAAAATTACATTTACTGAGAGTTTGAGTGTGTGTGTGTGTATGTGTGTATGGATGTGTGGGTGTGTGTATATGGGTGTCTGGTTGTGTGTGTATATGTGTGTGTATGTGTGTGTATGTATGTGTATATGTGTGTATGTGTGTGTATATGTGTATGTGTTTATGTGTGTGTATATGTGTATATGGGTGTGTATATGTGGGTGTCTGGTTGTATGTATGTATGTGTACATATGTGTGTGTATGTATGTGTATGTATGTATGTATATATGTGTACGTGTGTGTGTGTGTGTGTGTGTGTGTGTGTGTGTGTGTGTATGGGTGTGCATGGGTGTCTGGTTGTGGGTGTGGTCCAGGACATGCCTTAGCACATATGTGGAAATGAGAGGTCCACTTCCAGGGGTTCCCTCCTTCACTGTGGCTGCCATGTTGTCAGGCTTGGGAGCAAGCGCCTTTACCCACTAGATCACCTTGGGCAGGCACGCGTCACCTAAGTGGTCCTTGTTTGTCTCCACTGCCAGAGCTGGTGAGCAGCAGGACCCTGGTGACACTCGACTTGAGTTTCCTACAGTTACTGTCGGTTCAGCATTTAGTAGTTTCCAGTGCAGTTCATAACAAGATGTTCAGTGCTGTGGATGTCCATTGCCTTTGAATGGACTTTCCCACCTCTCAGCCCCCACTGACCCTTCTAGTGAAGTCCCAGAACGAGCAAGGAGAGAAGAGAGAAGCAGTGCAGTAGTAAGGCCTTTTCGCCATGTTCTACACACCCGAGACAGATGCAGAGAGAGGCTGGTGGCTGCGCAGTCACAAGTGGCCCATTCATGACGCAGGAGGATATTCTCTGGGGAACCCTTGTGTGGCACCATGAAGCAGTTGCTTTGGATGAGTTTGGCCAAGTTCTTGGAAGACAGACCCTCTCCCAGCCCCTGGATTTATAGGGATGCAACTTTCAAGCAACCTCTGTAATCTTTGCCTCCCAAACGCCCTGCCATTCTTGTTTTATGAGAACACAGGCAATTCAAAGAGCGTCAAGGTGGGACAGATCAATGCGTCTGCTTTCCACATCAAACAGGATGTCCACGGAGACGAGACCAAGGGAGGTTGGGCGGATAGAGGGGCAGCTGTTTTCTTGATGTAGCATGAATCTTAAAGAGTTCTTATTAATAAGAACACAAACCTGAGGCCAGTTATTGGGGAGAATGCTGGAAGATCAGAGAAACAGAACAAGCCACAGCTACCTCACCTCACCAGTTCCTCAGCTGGTCTTGTTTCTTCAGACTGCAGCTTCTGAGTCCTCCACATGAATCTCAGCTGAACTGTGTTGCTCCAAAGCCTGAATGCTTCTGCAGCCAAAATGCTTAACCAAATGCTTAACTCCCTTAGTTCCTGGTCCTCACGCCTTATATACCTTTCTCTTTCTGCCCCCACTCCCTGGGTTTTAAAGGTTGGGTTTCTGGGATGCTTAGCTGTTTCTAAAGTGGCCTTGAACTCAGAGAGCCTGGCTAGCTCTGCCTCCCAAGTGCTGAGATTAAAGGTGTGTACCACCACCGCCCAACTTCTGTTAGGGCTTACTCTTCCCATTTTCTAGCCACCATTTTTGGCTTTGTTCTAGTGGCTGACTGTTCTCTGACCCCAGACATGTTTATTTCGGGGAACACACAATATTCAGGGAACACAATATCCACCACACTTGATGGCTGGTGTGTGTGTGGTGTGTGTGTGTGTGTGTTGGGAACCCACCTGTCTCTGCCTCCCCAAGGACTGGGATTGCCCACATGTACTACTTTTCCCAGCTTTTACATGGATGCTGGGGATCCAATCCAGGTCCTTATGTTTACCGGACAATCACCTGACCCTGAGCCGGCTCCCCAGCCACGGGTGTCTTTATTTCCAGGAGTGCTCCATGCTTAGGCCCCATTAGTTCCTGAAGATCTACCTTCTAATAATACCCAACGAAGGTCATGGTCTCAACATATGAATTTGGGGAGCACAACCAATCAGTCCACTATTTATGGAGGTAAACACCCTAACCATAGCAGGTATGCCAGGGAAGGCGCTCCCTTCTCCTCGTCCTGGTCCGGTGCTGGAGAAGTCATTATTGCAAAGAGTTCAGAGGCAGAAAGGCTAGCTAGCCACATACTCCATGCTGGAGAACATTTGCATTAAATACAACACTGATTATGCAAGAGACAGAGGCCTGACTCGGGTTAGCGGATAGTATTGTTTTGCCTACCAAGAACGAATACAGAGCTGTTGGGCTGAATTGGAGTGTCTTTAAGAAGACCACCATGGGAGGGGGTGAAGGCTTTGATAAAAGACAGTGTGAGCAGTTACTTGGAAATAATGAAACAAAAACCTTTATAGCATAGGCAATAAGCCAGCTGCCTTCCTAAACTGGCCATATGCACCAGTCTGTATGTACACATCACACTCTGCTTTTTTTCATAGTTTTAAGATCTTGAGATAGGGCATCTTGAGGTGGGGCCCTTTCGTTTTGAGATGAGCCCTGGATGTCTTTTCCCTGATATGACAGGACTTGAATTCAGAAGTCCTTTAGAATATGAACCTTCGAGTGATGACTCAGCAGTTAAGGGCACCAATTATTCTTCCAGAGGTCCTGAGTTCAATTCCCCACACCCACATGGTGGCTCACAACCATCTGCAATGAGATCTGGCGCCCTCTTCTGTGTACATAATAAATAAATAAACCTTTTTTTAAAAAGGATATGAGCTGGGCAGTGGTGGCGCACACCTTTAATCCCAGCACTCGGGAGGCAGAGGCAGGCGGATCTCTGTGAGTTCGAGGCCAGCCTGGGCTACCAAGTGAGTTCCAGGAAAAGGCTCAAAGCTACACAGAGAAACCCTGTCTCAAAAAAAAAAAAAAAAGAATATGAACTTTGTCCATGAAATTGAGTGTCCACCACCATAGGAGTTCAGTGAAAGGGGGATGCTAGAAGCTTCTGGTAGAAGCAGGTGACAGCATGGTTGTGCACACGGCAGGGATTAGCCTGCAGTTAGTGGATCCTTCCGCTCACTAGTTCCGACTCCGCCCTCCATCTTCCTAGTCTAGATCTCCTGCTCAACTCTTCCCGCCCAGCGATAGGCCAGTCAGTTTTTTATTGACCAATGAGAGCCATCCCTAGTCACAGTGCACAGAAGGGTTATTCCACAGCATTCACCCTTCTTGTCTTTTCAGATGTGACTTTTCTGAGGCTTCTGGATGTAACCCTGACCGTGGGGGCTCGTGAAAGTGTCTACTTCCCCATGGTGCTTCAGTACATGGGTAAGTACGCAGTGACCACTGCGGAGCTTCCGCTGAGGCCTCAGGAGAAAGCATTCCGATCTCAGGAGAAAGATTTCAATCTTTATCAAGTTGTAAAATCGTCATCTATGTACCTTTATATTATAAGAGGTTAACCTCTACCTAATCATTTTTACTCTCTGTTTGTGTGTGTGCGGGCCCACGTGTGTGCCTAAGTGTGCACCTGGGTGTGGAAGTCAGAGGACAACCTCAGATATCATTCCTCAAGATCCATACACCTTGTTTTTGACTCACTGGCCTGACACTCTTGCCAATCAGACTAGCCTGACTAACGAGCAAGCGCCAAGGATCTGCTTGCCTTTGCCTCCCTCCCCGTGTCGGGATGACGTGTGTACGTTGCCTCACTCTAAGTCAGTTCTTCTCCTTGCTTACCTGGCAGATCCTGTACTGACCAAGCCACATTCCCAGACCTGCAAGGTTGACCTGCAGGGTTAATTCCTCACGTATTCACAGTACTCTGGTCAAAACAAAGGGGGAAGTTAACTAAGCTACACTGCTAGGAGCTCAGTGTAAACATAGCTTAGCTTCTTTTCTGTTTCTGTTCTGCCTCAGGCCTCAGCCTAGGACACTGCACTGCATTTCAGTGTCCAGTGCCCATCGCCATAGGAGAGAGAACCTGTAATCTGAGGGCTCCCCCCTTCTGCGGTCCAGCTTCCCCCTCCACCCCCAGATGCTGGGCTCAGCACTGAGTCAGGACCCAGGCTGTGGGGGTGGATTGCAGCCCCTTTGCCTCTCTGTTAAGATGCCTCTAATCTGCTTGGAGATCTCAGAGTCGTCTGTGCCCTTCTCCATCTTCAAACCAGCACAGACCAGCTAAGCTGCCCACTGTTTCCATGTAGGATTTGATGGCCAGAGTAGGGAAGCTTCCGGTCGGTCTCTTCCTTTATGGGATTGCGGAAACCGATGTCTCAGAGACAGCATGGCAGACAGTGGCTCCAGGGGGAGCCAACTCCAGAGCTTCCTCTTCTCCCAGCAACACCCCCCCCAACCCCCACCCCCCCAACCCCCCCCCCCCCGCCAGGCAGTCATTTGCCTCTCTGCTCTCACATTGATTCCTTTCTTTTTCTGGTTTCCTCTGAATCCAGGGACTGGTTCTGCAAACCAGGGGCCAGGCTTCGTTACCAACTTGGATGGGATTCATCCATGTAGTTCACCCTTGAAGATTTGGAGACGGAGGCAGGAAGCAGATGAACAGGGAAAGCTCTTTCCCCTCTCTTCTCTGCTTCAGGAAGGTGGGCTCACCTTATTCCCTCTCCTACTGGTGGTCCTGGCTCTACCTCTATTGGTGAAATTATTAAGGCCACTCCACGTAGTTAAAAGGGAGGTTTATTTTGTGGGGTAACTTATAAGTGAAGGGATAGGTAACAGGGTCTGGGAAAGGTGTAGTGCAGTCCGGCGGTGTTCTCTGGAGAACTCTGCTCGTTTACCTCCAGCATCCAGGGTCCAGAAACCAAGAGAGCTCCCCCATCTGAATCTTGGGTCTTCAGGGTCCTCTCTCCACTCTGCCTTGTAGGCATGACAGTTACCGAAGCCTCAAAGTGGGTGGTATTTCCAGGTCAAAGCTGGAACGGCTACCCTCTACATACCTCCAATGATGCTGTCTAATCTCTATATCCAATGAATAAGGTTGTATCCACCCCCCAGTTGTTGCTAATCTATGATGGTCCCCAAAGTTGCCTATACAAGCTTTCGTTTTGTTTTTCGAGACAGGACTTCTCTCTGTAGTATTGGCTGTCCTGGATCTCACTCTGTAGACCAGGCTGGCTTCAAACTCACAGAGATCCACCTGCCTCTGCCTCCTGAGTGCTGAGATTAAAGGCGTGTGCCACCACTGCCTGGCTATAAACTTTTAATCTTCTCCAATTCTATATCAAATCCTTCCCATTGAGCTGCCTATAATGGGGCCTGAGTCTCCAGTTATGGCCTGATTGGCACAGGTTCCCAGGCAACACCTTCCTAAAGCCAACACCGGAGAGTTGAAGGACCAAGTCCCACTAAAAATACCCAGTGTTGGTCCTCACTGGCAGGAGAGAAGACATACTCCATCTGGGCCCAGTGGCAAGAATTTTCTCCCCTGTCTGAGGCCTACACCAACAGTCCTTAATGGTGGCAAGCACTAGTTTCTATTAGACTTACCCGAGGAATTGTCACATTCAAGTATTTTTGACCTATTGAAATAGCAATTTCATATGATTTGGGGAGTAGAAAGAAGTGGGCAAGAAAAAGATAAGTATGTTTCCCATAATGATTGGCAGCCAATAGTAAAGCTATCATTTACCTCACATTTACCATTTATAAAGCCTCCGGAGGCTCCTTAAATAGCAATACAATGGCAGTTCTCTCACAATGCCTGGACTGCCTCTGTGTGTGTGTTTGTGTGTGTGTGTTTGTGTGTGTGTGTGTGTGTGTGTGTGTATACCTCTGTGTGTGTGCCTCTGTGTGTGTGTACCTCTGTGTGTGCCTGTGTGTGTGTGTGTGTATACCTCTGTGTGTGTGTGTGTGTGTGTGTGTGTGTGTGTGTGTGCCTCTGTGTGTATTGGGGGGGGGCATTTAATTTTCCAAACAACTTGCAATGCCTAAGAAGATAAGAAACTCACCAAAGGTCACAGCAAGGTCACCGATGAAGCCACCCTGCTTGGCTCCGCAGCTTGTGGTCATCACCCAGTCCTGTAAGTTGCTTTGAATGAGGTTAGGCTATTTTCATTTGACAAAGAAAGCTGAGACACAGAGTCTAGTCACACTGCTAGGATCGAGCTCAGGTGGTATTCGAACTCAGTGCCACTGGATCCCAAGCTCAGGTGTCTCCCCCTTCCATGGCCTTGTTTGTCCCTGAGTCTCTAACATGCCTCTTACCTGGATTCTTTTGTCTTTGCCACAAGGGCAATAACGTGCAGATCTGCGTATCTCCTTCTCCCTGAATCAATCACTTGCTGCGTTCAGTGAGTTTTCCTTGTTTCTACAGCGGGTGGCCTTACCTGTATATGGACCATGGGAGGGACACAAGGCTTGTGTTAAGACTTTTCGAGACACAGGGATTTAGATTTCCATTTGACCTTGTACGCCACCCAGACTCAGACAGTCTCCACTCCCTAGACTCTCATTTGACATTGAGCAATGACCTTGCATACAGTTTATAAGTGTGTTAATGCTATATCTGCAGCCTGCCAGAAAGCATGAACATCGGACCCCACCTGTGTTCAGCGGTGTCTCAAGCTAGCATTCCCTAAGGTGTCTTTGGGGCAAGGGCTGTAGTATTTAAATTGGCCACAAGAGGGCTCCATTTCTTTTCTCTGGCTGTTCATAGCTGTAACAGCTTCTGGGGCCACAGATGTGAAATGCTATTCTGGACACAGTAATTAAACCACATTTAGTGCAATTTACCCAAAATAAGTGAAATGATTTGTTTGGTGGAATAATGAATTCTATCATTTATTTAACCTCCAAATACAAAGAGGGAAGCCTTTAAATAAAATGAATTAGTTTTGCAGAAGGTCTTTACTGGAAAATCTCCTGTTCCTGTTTGGATGATGGCATTTGAAAAACTAAAATTCCGTTTTATGTTTCCTTAAGCACCACTTCCCTGCTATCTGAGGTTGGGAGACTTGATGAAAACTTCAGTATAAGTGGCAGAAATGACAAGTGAGGTGCTCTTAAGTGGCCTTTGTGCATCGCTCATTGTCAGGTCAGGAAAGCAAACTCCACATTGTTTCAACAGAGGGGATTTAATCCGGCAGATTAACCCTCACAGGTCAGAGGGGGTTGAAGGGACAACATCTGCCATGGAACTAAGCAGCGTCTTCAGTGTTGGGAAGAGGCTAGTACCACCCAAACCTGGATGCTAGGAAAGGGACTTGGTATAGAACCTTATAAGTGGGCTCAGCGAAAATGCCTATGTGGCTGCTGAAGATGTAGGTGGGGGGTTGTTGATGGCCAGGCGAAGGGTCCTCACTCTCTGGTAAAACTGAACGGAGAGCCAACTATGGACAGAGACTTGCACGCCTCAGCTGTTGTACTGAATACAGGATGGTAGCTTTGGAACCGGAGGAAATGGCTTAAAACTTACCCAATTTTCCCTTTGGCTACTCAGCTAATATCAGTACACACTCTCTGCTCACAAAATACAGTGGCCTTGGGCTTCGGCTGCAGAAGCTGACATTTTCTATTTCCTTTTACCTCAAAATACATCAGAGAATCCCTTGGGTTCCAGGTGTAGTGCTTGGGAAGAAGAAACATGATTTCTTTGACTGATCAGGACCAAACAGAACCCCCTTCTCTATCTGCTAGTTCATGGGGATCAGGACTCCCAAGAGGCTAACTGGCTGTCTCTGCTTTTGCGTCAGAAGTGCAACTTTTGTATCACATAGTGGAAGTTATTTCTCTATTATGAAAACAGACCTCCGAACCGGAAGAGCCCCAGTGTCTGGGACAGAAGGCCAGCATTCAGGAAGGGGCCATTAGGTATAATTCACCTCTCCCACATTCACCATGGTTCCTGGAGCCCTGAGTTCTGTTTATGAGGGAAAATGGGTCAGTTGTTGGTCACCTCTTCAAAGTACACGTGGCACCCAACCTTCAGGATAGTTCCCCCACATTGCAGTGTAATTGAGGCTCACTTAGCTGTTGGCTTTCTGTAAGATCCCCCTGCTCCTAGGGAATAAGAGCTGAAACCATAAATTCTATGGATATGAGCGTTCTTGTGTGCTCTGTGAATGTATGTGAATGGGAAGATCCCTGGGGTCAGAAGCAATGTTTCGTGAGATTTTATGCACATGAAGAAAGGCTTTTGAAACCGTAAGGCTAGAAAGCACAGTTAGTCCATTTATTTTCTCTTACATTTGATTGATTGATTGGTTTATCTTTCCTTCTCTCTCTTCCTCTCCTCCTCTTTCTTTCTTTCTTTCTTTCTTTCTTTCTTTCTTTCTTTCTTTCTTTCTTTCTTCTTCTACATACACATGTGTATATCTATATATATGTATATATGTATATACACACACATATATACACGTATATATACATGTATATGACAGTTCTGGAGCATGGGGAGTACATGATCATGGTATTGACATCTGCCCAGCAGATGGCAAAGGCCTTCTTGCTGTACTGTCCTGTGCTGAGATGGGCAATCAGGTGAGCAGGTGGGGGAGGTCTCTCTCGGTCATCTTATACAGGCCTGGAGTCACCCTGGTGGTCAGTCTCGTGACCTCATCTAATATTAATTCTCAGAAGCCCACTTCCAAACTCCATTAACATATGTTGGGAGAAGTCAAGCTTCTCACATGTAAGCATGAGCAGAGATTCACCAGTGGCTAGGTTTTGTAAGGGCAGGGAAAAATGCAGCAATGCAGTGTCGTAGAAATGAAGCCCGATGGACAGAAGACGATGGTGTCACAGATGTGCCATCAGTCCTGCCCTTTGCCCTCTTTTCTGTTTATCTGGGGACAGACGATAGGCCAAGGTCTTTCCTGAAGGTGGTTCAGGTTCCAGTGTATGCACTTCAGCTGGGGTCTGGCAGGAAGAAACTAGAAAGGGAACTAGAGATTAGGGTGCACGAGCATTTTAGACAAACTTCGGTTGAATTCAACTTGCCTTCAGCCTTGGCCCATGGTGTGATGTCATCAGCTCCCACGCCAGTTCATTTAACTCTGATGTGTATCTACATATTACACACACACACACACACACACACACACACACACACACACACCGGTGAACCAGTCCTTTCACTGGAAAGGACTAAGCATCTTCTCTCTGCTTGTTTGCACGGCTGAGCTTTTCAGATGGACCACCTTTGGTACCCAGCTCTGCAAGCAGGCCGCACACTAATTCTGCCTAGCACCTTTACAAACACTGACAGTGCTATGGCAGGATGTGGCCACTCACATCTGTAATTCCATCACTTGGGAGGCTAAGGCAATAGACTACCCAGAGTCTGAAAGCCAGCCTGTACTCCGTAGTGAGTTCCAGGGCAGCCTAGGCTACAGAGTGAGTGAGCATTTGTCCAATCAATCAATCAATCAATCAATCATCAATGTACATTACAGGGCTGTAAAGTCCCTCTACTCTCACTGTTTAGGACAGAATACTAAAAACTAATTCTCTAATTGGGGCCCCAAAGTGATGCTCCCCAGGCCTCAATCCACTTCTCAATGGTCACCTGGTTTTTCAGAGAACGGAAGCCTGCACCTTCACTTTGGTTAATTGACTTTTTCATATGTCAGTAGCTTGCTTTGTGGTCAAGTTCTTATCACCCTTATGAGGATGGAAAGAGGATAATGGAACTCTTCTTTAAATAATGTACATATTCACATTTCCTGCCAAACATTTAATAAGGACCTATTGTATATCAAGAATGGAGTAGGCATTGAGCATCCCGTCACACAGGTGTCTACAGGGCAGGCCAGCCTTCGTGGCCTGGTAGGATTAAAACATGAACAAAAAACTAATTCCCTGGTTTATCTCCTTGTGGGAAACCCAGGCCCATTCTGACCCCTCCTCTAGTCTGGGGTGTCTGGTGGAGTGTCACTGAATCCTCCGCCTCTCCTCACCAGGGTCACACACGTTAGGCACTCCTGGGGGATCATGTGCTGAGCACTGAGAGTAGACCCAGACCATGCTGTGCGTCAGAGTCAAAGGAAGGCTGTGTCAGCAGGAAGCCATGCTCATGCCAGAAGGACCTGAAGTGAGCAAAGAGTCCAGGACCTGGCCCTGGGTGTGACTGGGGCAGGCCTCTCAGCGGAGTCCTTAAGCTGTGACTGCCCAGATGAGCGCAGAGGGATCAATGCCACACAACGGAGGGTGTTGTGATTGGATGTGTGTGACTCCCAAATCCTTGTGTTGAAATCCCAACCCATGTGACTGCCCTAGGAGATAGGGCTTCAGAAGGTGGCTTGGTACATCAGTGAGTTGTCTCTTCACTGTGAAGGCCTAGGAAAAGAAGCTTAAGAAAGGAGGTGTTTATGTTGGTCACGGTGTCAGGAAGCTGTACTTCATTATAACAAGGAAGGCAAATTGGAGGGCTGTGTCTGTGGCAACGGCAGCCTGCAACAGGGACTTTTTCATGTGATGCAGACCAGGAATGAAGAGCATGGTTGGAACTAGAGTTGGGTACAACCTTCAGATGAATGACCCTCCTTCTGCTGCACTGTCTGGAATATTCAGGTGAACTCCCATGGGTGTCCTTTCTATGAAGAACCTGATATCTGATGTCATTCAGGTCCTGCAGCAAGCCTTAGGTCTGCTCAAAGTCCTTCCCTTCTGCCTTGCACATGGCTGGGTTGACTCCCCCACCATGCAGCGTGCCACTTGTGTGGTCAATGGAAGGGAAGCAGATCGTTTCCAGACAGACTTTAGAAGGCAGAACAAGGTTTTCCAACTTCAGTGAGTAGAGCTTGCCCATCAATCCACCCTGGACATGTGACAGGAGCCAGAAATAAACTTGGGTTGTGTCAAGAAATTGAAATGTGTTACTGTGGTATCATCTTGCCTATTCTGACTGATTCAGACTCTCCAAATGTCTGCAGTTGCAAAGGAGTATATACTACAAAGGTTTAGGTACTCTAGCCTCCAGTAAACCAAGACAAGAGTCCAAACACAGTAGAAGTAGAATGGTCGTGATCCCCTAAAATTCATGCTGAAAGTACCATCACCCTAGCTTTTTCTGTGTTGCTAGATTGACCTTAGATTCCATAACTGCCAGAGAGACATCACTGCCTTGAGGGAAGAAAGACGGTAATTAAAGCTTAGTTCTGCAAAACTGTTTTTTTTAAAGAAGAGCTAACCCTCATCCAAGGGCTCTGACTGTTCATCTGAGTCTGAACAGTGGCCCTAGCTCACCCCATGAAATGGCGAGAGAGACAGTAGCTTTCTAGAGGGTGGGGACATACGGGAAGTGTCAACCCTGGAAGAATGAGTGTTCCCTGTCACTGACGCCCAGTGCTCTCAGACTTTACTTCCTGTGAGCTTCACAAGAGGGGGACCAGGAGATCTCAATGAGTTGGGACTTGGGGATTGGTGGCCACAACCAAAAGAGAAGCTGAGGTGGCAGGTTTGATGGCAGAGGACTGCCTCATTAGTCCTCTGCCTGGGACAGGACTCTCTCTACCTTCTCTTGCTTCTGAGAAGTCTGTCACCAGGCTGGTCCTCTTGAACTGTTAGCAGCTGCTAAGTATCTCAACAAACAACATTTCAACACCTCTTCCCTGTGAAAGGCCCTGGGGATAAAGAGGTGGTGAGTTGCAGGGAGGGTGGGAGGGAGGAGGAAGAGGGAGGGAGGAAGGTCTCTAACTTACAAGCATCAGCTCAGTAGGTAAATTGCAGCTCCCAAATTGCAGCTCCCGGGCACTCCGGCTGCTGGCAGCATTTGTACACAAGGTTTATGGAAGGCAGCCATTCCCTCTGCCATGCCACTGACTGTCTGTCTGTTCCTTCACTGCAACTCTTGTTGATACAGAAGGGACAATTGTTCCCCCACACACACTGTTTGTCACAAAGCTACAGAGGGGACAGTTGCAAGAGATGCTGAGGTCCACACAGCCTGACTATATATCTGGCCCTTTACAGAAAAAAAAGCTTGCAGACCTTTTTCAAGTGGATTCTTCATCTTTCGTGGAACCTGAGTCTGAGCACTAGTCTCTTAAAGGGCAGTTCTGTGAGGCTTCTGGGAATTGTGTTAGTGGAGAAAATTCAGGTGACAGGGCACTAGCACATGGAAGAGAGGTGACATCAAGATGCTGTGAAGCCACAGCCTGTGGCTGCTGCATTCTCTGTCTGTTTAGAAATGGGGTCTGCCTTTTCTAATCTGTGATCCTGGGAAAGCAGAGGCAGCACCCATCACTATGGCTGGTCCCCTGGAAGAGGAAGCCAGGCCTCCCTGACCACCCTGCTACCCATGCCTCCTCCCCATTGTCCCATGGAGGTCCCTGGCCTCCTTGCTGGCCAGCTCTGATGTGCACAGGAGCTGACTTTGTCTCTTTAGGTCCTCTAGGTTTTCTGATGACAGCAGCCAATATTTTGTAAGCTCCAAGGAAACCTTTTCCTGCTGTGCTGCTCCATAGACATGGATAAAAGGGACAGTGCAGGAATTTATGAAGTTTCCTTGACTTTTTTTTTTTTTTTTTTTTTTTTTTTACAGCTAAAGGGACATGTGAGAAGTCAAGGGACAAACCAGACAAGAAGCTCCCACACATCAGTGACATTTCCACAAAGATGCATCCACGGCCTTCCCACTGAAATGTCCAGGCTACCTCGCACTAGCAGTGAACCCTGCCCATGTGAGGGGGCCCAGAAAGTCACTGCACCATGAAGATTATGATCTTCTAAGAAACACAATGACTTGGACCTCAATCCTCACATGGAGAATGAACTGAAACCTTCTTCTACAGAGTGGGAATCACTCAGACTGGACACAGAGACCCAGCCAACTTAGCATTAGAGTTGTGCCTCTCTCCCAAAGCCATCTTGGGCCAGGAGTGTGCCTGGGACCTCTGTGCTGGGAGCTCTGAGGAGGAATCTTCCACAGCCTGTCATACGGTTCTCAGTGGAGAGGATTGGGAAATCATACAGGGCCTTATATCCTTTCTCCTACTCCAGTGTTGTCATGGAAACATATTCAATTCATTTCAGCAAATATGGGCAGTGTCTGAGGAGCAAAGCATGTCCCTACAGAAGCTGGAGGGAGGAGGCTACGAAGATGACTGTGACATGGTTGCCATCGCCCTCAAAGCCACAAAGCAGATGCAGGAGTAAAGAGACAGCCCTGAAGTAAGATGACTAGGAACGAGCCCCGTAAGAGGAACCACAAAACAACATGTGTGGGTTTACACCTCACCTGGGCCACCTTCAGGCAAAATGACTGTGATTAAATTCACTCATTAACTCATCTAAGAGGCATAGGTTGAAGACCCAACAGCTACTGTATGGCCAAGAATCAAGGATCTATGATTGGCTTAGCTGAAAGGAGGTTACCTTCCTTGTGGAAGAACTTTCACGTACTAATGGGAAGACAGATCACATGGAAAGAAGGAAAGAAACGTAATTTCTGAGAGTGATGGGACTGAGGAGAAAACAGACAGATGGGCAAGAAGACTCCATCGCAGCTAGCGAGGAATGCAGACGATCGACTCAATGAGCGTGCGGGAGGGTTCCGTGAGGCAATGGCTAGGATGTATTTAGGGCTGGAGTGCCGCTCAGTGGGAGAGGGCTCGCTTAGTGTGCCCGAGTCCTTAGGATTCATCTGCACCTGAGATCTATTTCCAGCACCAAGTACAGACACACAAATGATTTAGCTCCAAGCCCAGCTCAAGAGAACGTCTCCTCAATGTTATGTAGGAGAATATCAAAAGCCCGGGAAGTGGTGGACCTGATGGGTTTGAAGTGAGTGCCGGGTAGTGAGGGACCAGGACTTCACCCAGCTCTTGCAGAAGAGTGAAGTACCAATAAGCAGATTGTGTGGTTCGTGTCTCTGCTTGTGGTTTCTATACGTCCCGTAGGTGTTCCTTTCGGAAGTTTAACCACATTTAATTAGAATAGCATGAACGGCTTTCTCTCTTCTAATCTATACATTATAGAAAGACAGGGACACTCTTACTTCTTCCCCACCCCTCCCTAGCGTTAAATGAGACATGGCAGGGGCCTTTCACGTTTTTGCATGTGCATGCATGCATGGATGACAGGCGGTGGCAGGGTTTGAGAGGCAGGAAGTGCAGCGAGAATACAAGTCTGTTTGAGAACAGGTAATGGATCAACAAAGTGAGAACCTAGGGCCCAGGGAGAGAAGTGTAGAGAATGAAATGGACCAGCTGGGACAAGGCACGTAGGTCTTGAAAACTTGGTCGCCTCAGATAAGACTGACACAAAGTCTGTGGGAAACTAATTTCTGTTCTTTTTAAATGCCCAAAATGGGAGCTGAAAAGAAATGGTGGTCTCCTGACCAGACAGGGGATGAAGCCAGCTTGTTGTGGCTACCATCCACACTGTCCAGAAGCCTACAGTACTTAGTTTACTACATGTAAGAGCAGATTCCTAGAGGACATATCTGCTCAGATAGTAATCATAATAGAAAATATATATTTGGTACCTATGACATGTCATATGTTTGCTAGGCATTTTTATTACTCTTTGTAACATCCAGACAACTAAGAATTCTTACCACTCTTGTTCAAAGGTGAAAATCTGAGGCTTAGCTCTGATAAATAAATGACCTATCCAAACTTCAATTCAGGCCCCTTTGATGCTAGAGCTGAGGCTGTGCACACACTATCGGGGAGATCTTTTGATACCCCTCCAAATCCATACAGTAAAGCC
Organism: Onychomys torridus; assembly: GCF_903995425.1. Lineage (NCBI taxonomy): Eukaryota > Metazoa > Chordata > Mammalia > Rodentia > Cricetidae > Onychomys > Onychomys torridus. The sequence goes on from NC_050452.1 coordinate 34,558,460, forward strand.
CTAACCCTCAGGGTGCCAGCAGTAAGAGGTGGCATCTTGAAGAGGTGGCTATGTCATGAAAGTGGAGCCTCTGAGGATGTGCCCTTCCTCAAGGCCCTGCAGAGATAGCATGCATCTACTGTACAAGGCCCAGCTGGAAGGCGTGGTTTATGAGGCAGGATAGGTCTTCTCTGGTTGTCAAATCCCCTAGTGATGTGATCTTGGGCTTCCTAGCCTGCAGAACCAGGAGATTTTTTAAAATAAGGCACCTAGTTTTATGACTATTGTGGCTTCTTGAACAGGCTACAAGACCACTTCCTATCTGCCAGGCTATGTTAAGTATTGCCTTAACCCTCTTTCTTCTAAACATTGGGGGCTGAGGCAAGAATTGAGCGCTGACGCTTCCTTTGGGAACTACATACTCTGGACAGGGAGAAAGACTCAATGGGTGGGAGGAGAGGTGAGAAGGAAGTGTCCCTGTGTGGCCACAGCTTGATGAAGAGCTGTGAGGGGTACTGAGTGGGCGTTAAGCAAGGTTATCTGCAATGGCATGAATGGAGGTAACCCCTCCTAAGACATGTCTAATCCTAATTCCTGTAACCTATGAATGCCATCTTATCTAGACCAAAAATTCCTCCAGCTCTAATTGCATATTTTGCAATAAAGAGATTATTCTGGAACATCAAGGTGGACCCTCCCTCCAATGTCAAGAGGTCTACAGGGCAGAGGGACAGGCAGAAGAAGAGGTAATGTCAGCACAGGAAGGCTCACCTGGAAGGGATCAGCAGTTGAATCACCCTAGAACTGTGGTTCTCAACATGTGGGTCACAACCCCTTTCACAGGGGCCACATAGCAGATGTCCTGCACACTGAACACTTATATTATGATTCATAACAGTAGAAAAATCACAGTTATAAATCAGCAACAAAAATAATTCTATAGTTGGGGGTTACCACAACATGAGAAACTGTATTAAAGGATCACAGCATTGGGAAAGTTGAGAACCATTGTCCTAAACCCTATATGAAGTGTGGCGTTGCTCATACGTTGATGCCAGTATTTCCGGCCTACAGACCCGTGAGAGAGTAATTTTCTGTTTAAATGCACTCTGTTTGTACCACCTTGTTTTAGTAGCCTCCAGAAATTAATGTCATGTACTCAGTCATGTGAGATGCCGCCTTGCAGTCTATTCTAAGAAACACAGACATCCACATAAGAAACAAAGAGGGCATTTGTCTACCTGAAGTGAGTCTCCTCTTTGCTTAGGGTGAAATTTGTTCCACCAGGGAATTACTTCCTCTCCCATACAGCTGGCAGCTTAGAGCCTGGGGGGGAGCTACTTGAAAAGCAGAAAGCCATAGCCCTAGATGAACCACATATGTGGCAAAAGACACTAGAAGCAGATCACATGACTAGTCTGCCTGCAGCTGTCCTATTAGAGGGTCTGTGCCTACAGCCAGGCATCCATCAGCTGTGGGTGCTGAGGCTGCCCAGGCCCAGGTAGAATTCAAGAGTCCTAATAGTAATAAGATGTAGTAAACACTGAGGTATCCCCATGGTACTAAGAACATTCCAGGAGGGGCAGAAAACATAAAGGATACCACTTCAGAAACCCCTCTTCTGGCCATTTCAGTCCCAAAGGTTCTGTGGAATATCCACTGGCTGCCACTCCCCAATGGGAAGTCAAGTCCACTGACCAAGCTGTGGCACAGCCTGCAGACCAGAACACACCCCTTGTTTCCTCCTTTGTCTTGGCTTACCTTAAAGTCTGACAAAGACTTAGGATTTTTAAATTTCTCTGACAGGATGGGGTGGTCATGGGATGCAATAACATGGACCAGCTGTACATTGGAGTGATCTTTCTATCTTGAAGCTCTACAGGAGAAACTCCCCACCCTTGAGCCCTGCCTCTTTCCCAGGAGGCGATAGTGTTTTGTGTTTGGGTTCATGGGGCCAGTGCATAAGAAGAAGCTAAAATAATTGTGAAGAAGATAAGTGCCAGGCGGCAGGACCACTACCAGAGGCTCCCTACCCTTGGTCTTGCAGGATAGTGTATCGGTTTTCTGATGCCACCTAACAAGATACCATATACCGCTTGGTGTCTTAGCCGCAATCACATTGTCTCACAGTTCTGAAAGCTGGGGATTCAAGTTGCCAGCAGGTTTGTGTCTTCTGAAGTTTTACTCTTTATCCCTTTAATGAATCCTCATGTGGTCTTCATTCTATACAGCCATGCCCCTGATGCCTGTGTGCTCAGGTTTCTTCTTTTGATGGGGACAACAGTCAGAGTGGGTTAAGGCTAAGTTAATATCACGTGTTCACTTAAGCCGACCATGAGGTACCATCGCATCTGGCCTTACTCTGGAGTTCTGCGGGAGGCTACTTCTGGATGAGATTGGCATTCACATCAGTAGTGATTGAAGCTGAATTCTCTTCCTGCTGTGGGTGGGTCTCATCCAATCAATTGAAAGGCAACTATTGGTGAAATTATTAAGGCCACTCCACGTAATTAAAAGGGAGGTTTATTTTGTGGGGTAACTTACAAATGAAGGGGTAGGTTGTAGGGTCTGGCAAAGGTATAGGGTAGTCCGGCAGTGTTCTCTGGAGAACTCTGCTCGGTCTACTTCCAGCGTCCGGCGTCCTGGAACCAAGAGGGCGACCTCCTCTTGCTCCTCGGTCTTCCGCTTCCTCCTCCACCCCGCCTTGTATGCGTGATCATTACTGAAGCCTCAATGGAGCCAATGCTGGGATGGCTATCCACTACAGGCAACAAAAAGTTTTTCTCTCCTCTGAGTAGGAAAGAATTCTTCCTGACTATTGGCCTTTTGCCAACCTTGGGGCTCTCAATGCAATACTGGCTCTCCTGGAGCCTCTACCTGCCAGCCTTCAGGCTCGATTACACTATTATTTCTCTTGGGTATCTGGCCATTTACTTTTTGCTTGGATTGGAACTGTATCATTAGCTTCCCAAGGCCTCCAGCTTATCATACTGCAGCCCATCAGCTTTGGGATTTTCTGGTCTCCCTGACTGTGTGAGCCAGTTCTCTGTAGTGCGTGCATGTGTGTGTGTGTGTGTGTGTGTGTGTGTGTGTGTGTGTGTGTGTGTGTTCATGACCTGGTATGCATACCTACTTCTATCACTTTTCTTTCGCTGGAGAATCCTGAATAGTTGAGCACCTACTCAAGGGTATTTTAATAACCTCTTTGAGGTCTGAATTTCCAAACACAGTCCCTCTCTTGGGTAGTAGGGGTTTGGGTTCCAATACATGACCTTGGGCTGAATCTACCTTGGTTCCTAATGTCGATCAGGTAATGCTCTCTGTCCTCAGCCATTGCTCTTTACAGCAGAGCGGAATATTGACTTCTCACTTAGGGTGTAAACTCACATATGAAGTTGAATGGTCCATTAGAAGATCAGAAAGTGTTGGGGCTCTATTTTCCCTGTAGCATATTATAGTTTCTTCTGTTTTCAAAGAATCACAGACCCCAGACTTGACCTAATATGGATATGAATGGTATCAAGATGATGGCTTACTTTGGGAGCTCTCTCCACCAAGGCTTAGTTTGTCCCCTTCCAGTTGACATTAAAACAATGCCATTCACCCTTGCTGTGAAAGTTCTCAGACCAGGAGGGGTCATCTGGCTTGGAGGTAAGGGTGGGGTGGTCCCATGGCCACAGCACTTTTCAGCTGAACTGACTGAAATGTCCTGAGTGACTCCCGGCCAATGTCAGCTGCTAATCTGGATGAATTAATGCAGTAATAATTGGGCCGTATTCAGAAAGCACTAATTTCGTTCACTATATCAAATCAAGCCTCACGATTGTTTCGAAATAAACAAGCCATTCAATCCCAGCATGTTGAATCCCTGCACCAGCAGCTGGGTCCTGAATGGCTCTGGAAGGGTCTGGATGGCCCAGTGATGGGACTCATCCCTCAGAGTGACCACTTTGGGTCTGGCTGGACCTGGCCACGTTTTAAAGAGGAACAAGAGGCTGAGCCTTGGTTCTGGACTCTTTCCAGGAGCCTTTGTTTCCACAGCAGCTGCAGAACCTGTCATTCTCATGTCCCGGGGAGGTGTTACTGGCCCAGCCTTGCTGAGGGAAGCCTCAGAGTGTCACTGCAGTGTCGCTGGGGCTAGAGGCCCTGAGAGAGTATGTTCAAACACTCTCAGGTCAGCTGGCAAGCAGGCCTCAGAGGAAGTATCTAACAGACTCTCACATGCAAGCAAACAGGAAAACCAAAGAGAAAGTGGAGGAGAACCGAGCCGGGGACGCTCGCTTGCCTTTGCCCTGCCTGTGGGGGAGGCTGCAGATCTCAGATGCTGATGAGCAGGGATGGACCAGATGGGGGAGTGAGGCTAAGGGGGGTGTGTGCTGGCTCTGCAAGTAAGACTTGTCAACTGCTTGGTGGGGACTGGCGATGTCTGGCCATTCTCACTGGGGAGCTCGCTCTGTAAAGTTACAGAGGTCGTTGTCACAACCACTCTGCCACTTCCCTCCCACACATGCTCCCTCAGGTCATGAGCACCTCCTCAGGCCAGGCCCTAGGCTTGATGCAGGGGAGTGGAACAGACAGCCACGGCCTTCCTCCTCCTCCTCCTGCTCATCTGCTGGGTGTTTCCTCGCACACACGTCTCTCCCTCCCTCTCGGTCTCTCCCATCCCCTCCAGGATGAAGGTCTACACGACTGGTGAGAAACTTAATATTCTGTCCAGGGGGATCACTGCTCTCCAACTTCTCACTAGTTGTCTCCAAAAAAGGAACTTAGGCTACAACCCTACCTACATCTTGCTTCTGTGGCTTCCATGTGTCCACACACAGCAGAGTCGTCCACCCTGAGACGTGTCTCCCTAAGTTACTGCCTTGTACCCCACTCCCTCCAGAAGCGGCTTATCCACCCACAGGCTTATACTGTTGGTGTCTTATAAAGCTTCTTCAGAATTCCCTCCCTTCCTTCCTGTCTTATGCCGTCAATCAGGATGAAAGAAACTTAAGTTGTGTGAGTCTGGACATCTCCCTATGGTGCCAGCTTCCAGCCCCAGAGCTTTGGGCAAGCTGCTAGGTCACCATGTTTCCTGGGCCTGGATTCAGATGCAGAGCCCCCCATACAGGATGAGACTCCGGAGCCACCCTCCACTCTCAGGAGCCACGACACTGGCAAGTGAGCCCAGCTGAGGGGGCCGCTCTCTTGCTAGCCAGCCTCCACCCATGGGCTCTGTGCAGAGCTGGTTTTTGTCCCCATGGAAGGAGGATTTTGTTGCTGTGTCTGTACCATGCTGTTGGCCCTGAAGGTGTATCTACTTAGAAGGCATACCTGTTTTCAAATTCATACCAAGAAGCTAGATGTGTCAACTCTGATTAGAACAAAATTACAAACTGACTTTTAAGTGTGTGTGTGTGTGTGTGTGTGTGTGTGTGTGTGTGTGTGTGTGTGTGGTTTCAGGTCTATTTTAGAATCATCATGGATTTAGTACCATTTCTTTTCTGTTGGATACCAGAGTGATAAAGGCTTATTCTTATGCCTGCTAGGCACTGGGGACTGTACCAGGGGGTAGTGTAACCTATATGTGCTGTGGTCAGCCATTCTTCTTACCACACTGACTTCGGCTTTGCCTACATGATGTTTTGGTTAACAGAATGTGGGCAGCCAGGTATTGCAATACACTTTTGTAATCCCAGCACTTGAAAGGCTGAAGCACGGGGTTCACTACTAGCTTTAGGCTAGCTTCAGCTACATAACAAGTTCAAAGCTAACCTGGGCTACATATCAAGACCCTGTCTAAAAGCAAACAAATAAAAAACAGAACAGAAACTAAAGTGGACAGAATAGTAATGTGTCTGCTATAAAGCAAGGCTACATGAAACAAGGTACCTTTGCACCAGCCGTCCTGTGTTCTACCTTCCCCCTTGACCATGCCCTCAGGTAATGGTTGCTCTTTGAAATCAGAAAGCAATTCTGAACCTAACCCAAAGCTTCAAGGCTAGATAAACGTGGGTAAGAGTAGCTGAGTGGGGCCAAGTCACAGTGAACGAATGAACGAGCGTATGTGCTGTGGGGTTGCTTGATACGCAGCAATATCATAACAACAGTTCCTATCTTTTCTGAGGAAAGGGTCTCATGTAGCCAGGTAGGCCTCGAACTTGTTATATAACTGAGCATGACCTTGAACTCCTGACCCTCCTGCCTCAACTTTTCACCAGGTGGGATTACCTCAGTCTACCACCATGCTTAGTTTTGCCTAATTTAAAACACAAAAATTGTCTTACCCACACCATAAGGTATGCATTTCTAATTCTATATGTGTGTGTGTGTGTGTATATATATATATATATATATATGTATATATATGTATATATATATATATATGTGTAACACACACACACACACACACACATATATATATATAAACATAAAGATACTGAGAGGTAAACAACTTGCATGAACTATATCCAACATTACCACTAATATCTACCTCATTCCAAAACCTTCTTTTCTGCCTGCCTCACACTGTTAAGGCCATACTGTTTCTGAAGATATTGTTTAATTAATTAGTTAATTGCTTGTTTTTATGTTTTTCAAGTGTGCACATGTGCTGCATCGTACACATTTGTGTGTGCGCGCACATGTGCTGCGTGTACACATTTGTATGTATGTGTGTGCACTTGTGCTTCATGTGGAGGCCAGAAGGTGGCGCCCTCTGTCACTATCCCACTCCGCTCTTTTGAGACGGGGTCTCTCCCAACACTGGAGTTCTTTGATTGGCCTGGGCTAGCTGGCCAATGAGCATTAGGAAATCTGCCTGTCTCTGCCTCCCCAGGGCAGGGATCAGAGATGCAGACCCCTGCTGGCTTTTACATGGATGCTTAAGACCAAACTGAGGTCATCATGCCTGCTCAGCTGGTCCTTTACCAACTGAGCCATCTTTCAGGCCCCTAAAGATCTCTGCCTAGCAAAAATGATGTGACCACAGCAGGTGAGTTTGTTCCGATTGCTGAAGCCATGGACTTCCTTTCACAAGACTGCAAGGTGCCTTCCATTCAGATTGTCAGCTCACACCACAGTCCATTCAACACAGTTAGGCCTTCCTCGTCTCCTGTGCCCACTCCCTCCTTGCTGCTATCAAAAGTTTTAAAGTTTTGAATAGGACTCTTGTCTTTTGGGGCTGGGAATACCTGTGGAGAAGGCTGAGTTTGGCTGGGCACTGGGCTTGTTGTCAGTACAGTAAGTCAGAACCAGATGCAGCTCACTGAGCTGAAGAACTTCTCTCCGTGGGCAAAAAAAAAAAAAAAAAAAAACACAAAAAACCACCTTTGTCTGCTGATGTATTGTTCATAGGGAAAAAGCAAAGTGCAGAACAGTGTTATTGTGTACTATTATTTGTGTCTCTAAGAAGCAAACCTATCTTTGAATGTTCTATCTATGTAGGACGTCTCCAGAAGAATACTCTAGAAATACGATTGTTTCCTCTGGCAGGGAAACTCCGTGGCTGATACGGCAGAAGCAGGAGAGGGGGGCTTTTGGCTGTGTCTTAAGGCTTTCTTTGTTGCTTTCAAAATTATGGATAAACTCTTTAAAGGAAGGGTGTCCGCCCCAGCCCGTCTGTCATTCATGTGAGTTCCATGCTTGTGTCTCAGATCTTCAGACTTTTAAAAAGGGATTTGGGAAGAGTTTGCTTAAGAGGAGGAGGCTCTTTCTGGAATATTCCCTTTCTCTCTATAGCTGAGGCCAAATAAGCATCCTGAAAGTCTCCAAGTGAGAAACTTTAGCCATTATCTTCTACAATCGAAAGTGATGCTTCATTCATAAACCCCAGGCTGCAGAGTAAAAGACAGGAACCACTCGGTTGGGTTTATATTTAAAGACCCCACACATCCTCTGATTTTCCTCTGAGTGAGCCAGTTGCTCGAGCATCTCCAGACCCCAAGTCATAGAGTTCCACGTGCACACCAAGAGTGTTTTTCTGCTAAATTCTAACCATCTCACTGGGTATGATTGATTGTTTCAACAAACAGACATCCATGTCCATTCATAAAAAAATAATACAGCAAAGTAAATAAATCAACCTCCGAATCGTGTCCTTCTGCAAACACCAGCTGCACAGGAAGAGGAAGGCAGACTGTGAGCGGCCCCTGGAGCGCAGGCTGGGCTGGTGAAGGCCAACAGAGCTGAGCTGCTGGCAACAAGATCTGCAGCCCACAGGAAAGAACCTTGGAGCGGAGCAAGAAGGCAGAACAATTGTGTGAACTTAGCTCCCGTTCTTGCCCGCGAACATCTGGCCACCGCGTCATGTGTCATTTATTCGATTCAAACCTGATCTGGGATTACGCGCTCTCCGCTTCAGGCGCTGGGAAGGGTTCCATCTAAGACAAGGGAGCACAGACTCACTTCAGCGGCAGAACGAACAGTGGAGCAGGTGAGAAGCTGACTCTCCGAAATCACCCATCCATAACGTCCACAAGTCTGCTCACTCTTTTATGGCGAACATGAAAAAGCTGGAAGTGAAGAGGTCTCTGAGAAAGCCCTTCTGATGAGGGAGGGCCGAAGGAAAAGCCGAAAGTGGAGGACATCATCTTGGTGTCGGCCCTGCCGAGGGAAGACCACTGCTTTAAACAGAGTGCATTTACAAACACAGATGTCAGGGACACACGGTTTATTTTTATAGTTCCGCACCTTACATTTCCCCCATCGATTCCCTTTCTTATCTTCTTCTCCATCAGAACCTCCAAACAGGATTCCGGTGATGCATTTGGATGGCTCGCTTCCCTGCATTGTGTCTAGATCCACAAATGGAGCGGACACTTAGCTCCACCGTGGCTGCAGTGGCTCAGACCTCACGCTTTCTTTTTTAACTGGAGGACTTTGGACAACAGCCTCGAGGGTTTCTTCTCTGGCAGTTACAAATCAGTCTGGTGCTAATTATGCTTGCAGATCAGCTATTAAGTTTATGTGCTTGTCAAATTTTGACTATATGCTCCATTGAAATGTAATTAGAGCCACTTACAGCTGGTCGGGCGCCAATGTTAAGACTCTGGCGAATCTTGATGACCACAGGATTCATGGTCAGCTCACCCCGGGACTCCTTTCCCGTGTTCCACCTGCGTCAGGGACTGGGTGAGCGGGATACAGTGTTGAAAGGAATGAAAGCCCCGAGGACGGAAGGAAATCCAGTGAGGTTAAATGCCAAGTCTGACATTTTCTCTGGGTAGAAGCAACGGGTGGTGGGATTTTTATTTTGGAGGAGACTGGATGGTCATACAGTTCATGTAAGAGTCTTAAGAGTTTAACAGTCAGTTTATTATCTTTAGGAAAACTCACACCGGACTTACAGTGCAGTGACACTGTTCTAAACGTTTTACAGATGTTTATTGTTTTTGTTCTCACAGCAATGGTTTAGAGAAGTGCCATCAGTATACCCAGTTATCAGGTGGGAAATTGAAGCATAATAAAATAAAATAAAATAACTTGCATATAGCAAGCGGAAGACTTTTAAAAATTTCTTTCACCAAATATGTTACTTCCTGTCCTGGAGATGTGCCTCCCACTCCTTGTTTGTTTGGTAAGCTCTTCCTCTTCCTTCAGCTCTTAACTCAAAGGCCACCTCATTTGCCCTTCACGAACTAGTGACCTGACCTTGATTCTGACGTCCTCTATTTTCCTGGAGCGACAGCGACATATGCACTCTACGCCAGCCCTTAACATGTTTGGTTTAACAATTTAACTTCAACTTCTGTCTGTAAGTCAAGGAGCACATCTATTTCTTTGGCTTTCCTGCCTCTAGTACACCGCCTTGAACCCTTGCAAGCCCTGCCTAGTGATCCCTGCTCAGTCTCTTCAACAGACTCCATTTTTTTTTTTTTGTCCTTCAATCAGCTCCTGTAGAAAGAAGCCATCCTCTCCTCACAAACCTGGGCTTTGATGCCTCTCCTCCCTCGTCACCCTGTCACTGTGGGCCTGTGTAAAGATTGACAGAAGAAACACTAATGTCTGAGTGCCTGCCTTAATCTCAGCTTGGGAAAAAAAAAATCTTAGTGTGCCTCAGTTTACCACTCTGTAAAACCAAAAGATCACTGGCATCCCATAAGCTTTCTGCATTTTTTAACTATTTATTTTTATTTTATGTGCACTGGTGTTTTGCTTACATGTTTGTCTGTGTGAGGACATAGGGTCCCCAGAACTGAAATAACAGACAGCTGTGAGCTGCCACATGGGTGCTGAGAACTGAAACCAGATCCTCTAGAAGAGCAGCCAGTGTGCTCTTAACAACTGAGCCACCTCTCTAGCCCCTCTGCATGTTTTTTTTTTTAAAAAAAAAAAAAAAAAAAACAAGGATTGTATGTGTGTAAGTCAACCAACCTACAATGGGTGGCCTTGTACCCATGAATACGTGGGCAAAACAAAATGGTCTTGGTGGGGGTATTTTGAGGGGTGGACCTGGGAGGCTTTTGGGAAGAGTGGGGTAAATATGATTAATGTATGGTTGCATGAAATTCTCCAAGAATGAAAACAGATATGGGGTTTAAAATCACTTGAGGTTTTTTGTGTGTGTCACACTGATACAGTTTCTAGTGGTCATAAATGACCACATGAGGGTCTCCCCGCCCATGGATCAGAGGCACTCTTTGCTTCCTTGGCTATACAACCTGAGAAAAGTGAGTGGCTTCTCATGGCTTCCAATAAGAATTGTTTGGAGATTAGCGCCTGATAACGCATGGAAGCCAGACTCCGGGAGACAGAGGAGGACTCCCTAAACACTGAGGGCACAAACTTGCAAGCACACGTGACAGCTTTGGATTGATTGGCACCAGCTGACCACGTGGTGCAGAGGCAAGCGGTCCCTCCTGAGCCCTGTTCAGATTGCAGCCTCAAACATAGGAAGTCAACGACTGTCATTTAAAGCCTCTGAACTTGGCTGGGGGGTGGGGTGGGGTGGGGTGCGTTTTTCACATGGCAGTCAATGGCCGCAGCGCTTCACGTATCTCATTCTTTCCGTATTTGTTATCTACCTTAAGTTCTTAATAGTTTTGCTTGTAAAAATGAAGCCTGAAGGAGCTGGGGGGATAATTCCATGGTTAAAGGGATTGCTGCATAAGTGTGAGGAACCAGGTTCAGATCCTCAGCATCCAAGTCAAAACTGGGTGCTGCTGCTCACATCTGTAACCCCAGGGCAAGGGGGCGGGGATAGGAGAATCTTGGGGATCTTCTGCAAACAGTGGCCTCCGGGTTCTGTGAGAGACCCTAGCCTAGAAAAATAAAGTGGAAAAGTAATTGTGGAAATATCTTAACCAAAAACTCTGCTCTCCATGTATACCCACACAGGTGAATGATGCTCCCCCTTCACCAACACACACACACACACACACACACACACACACACACACACACAAACCAAAGTCTGGAATTCTGGGCCTAAACTTTCACAATCATCCCTGGTGTGAAATGAGCACAGGATACCATACAAAGAATTTCTCTCCAGCACAGAGGAGACTGTCTTCCAGTGTGGAGAGTACTGAGGCATCTGACTTCCATGGCCCAGGAGGCAGGTGGACAGCAAGAGGAGCGAAGTCAGTTTCCTGGAGAGGAGAGAGGGTGGGAAAGAGAGGACGAACTTGTAAGGATCCCGCGTCAGCTGAGGAGGGACCGTGAGAAAAACACTGTCGTCAACACAGAGAATCGGCAGGGGTGACACAGATGGTTCCTGTCACCCCGAGGTCTATCCAAATAAGTAAACCATGCAGTGTATCAGATACTGATGGCTTCTCTGGAGAAAACCGGTAAAGGGGGGCGGGGCTCGGACAGCGCTGTGGTTTGCCAGTTTAGGAGGGAAGGCCTTCCTGAAAAGATAACAGTGATTAACGACTCAAAAGTGGTGTGTGTGTGTGTGTGTGTGTGTGTGTGTCTGTCTGTCTGTCTGTCTGTCTGTCTGTCAGAGCATAAGAGAGAGAGAGAGAGAGAGAGAGAGAGAGAGAAAGAGCATGAGAGAGAAAGTATGTGTGTTTGTCTCTGAGAAAGCATGAGAGAAAGAGAGAGAGAGAGACAGATAGAGACAGAGAGAGACGAGAGAGAGACAGAGAGAGACTCTGAGACTGGTGTGTACATTTGACATAGAAGTTAAGAGCAAGTACCAAGGCTCCCAGACAAGAACGTTAACGAGTGTTCAGGGAGCAGCAAAGACAGCCATGTGGCTAATGCAGAGCAAGTGAGGGCATTGCAATGGTGGCAGAGCTCTCTGGGCCTGTGTGACAGTCTGTGCTAAGGTTAATGGCTTGGCATCAATCTGTCCACAAGTCTTCAATGTGGGCTAAGCTTGGTGGGGCAGCTTATCTCCATTCCAGGTGACATTAGCTGGGCCATCCTTGGCAAGTAGGAGCTGGCTATAAGTTGAAAGCTCAGTGTGGGCTACTAGCTAGAGACCTCTATCCTATCTATATAGGTGCTCCCCAGGCTAATGCTGCCTTACCCATGGTGTCCATGTCCCAAGAGCAAGGGTTCCACACGACAGGCCGTGGGAGCTGCCAGAAGCCATTGGTGAAGGGGGTCATCAAGGCCAGCTTGAGAGTCAGGAAAGGAAGGCCCCTGGCCTCTCACTAGGGGGCATGCCAACTAAGTTAAAGACCATATTTTAAAATTGTCAAAGATGACACCTTTAATCCCAGCACCCAGGAAGCAGAGGCAGGCTGATTTCTGTGAGTTCAAGACCAGCCTGGTCTACATTGTGAGTTAAAGGCCAGCCAAAGCTACAAGGTGAGACGCTGTCTCAAAAAAAAAAACAAAACAAAAAAAAAAAAAGGCAAATAACTTCTTGCTGGACCTCTTGGAACGTGGCCATAAATAAGTGTGGGGCAGGTATTCCCATCAAATGCTCTGCTATCCCCAAATTCCAATGTCCTTTGGAGAATCTTTGTTGGGGCTGGAGAGATGGCTTAGCGGTTAGTACTTGTTGCGCTAGCAGGGGACCCAAGTTCCATTCCCAGAACCCACACGGCAGCCCACAACCCTCAGCAACTCCCAAGGGAACCCGACAGCTTCTTCTGGCCTCTTCAGGCACCAGGCATGCTCATGGAGCACAGACATACATGCAAGCAAGCACTTATACACATCAAAAAATAATAATCTTTCTTCAGTTGACATATAGAAGGGAAAAAACAAAAAAATGAGGTTAAGGAGGGCACAGGTGTCCAGGCAGGGACATGAGTGACATGCTAGGATGCTAGCAAGCGATGGGTGAGAAGTGACAAGATCTTTGTATTTTTAAGAAAGAGCCAGCCGGATTTTTTGATGCATTTGGATGACACCGAGGCTTCGGTACTGAGCCATCAGAAGCATGTGATGAATGGCCACTGTCTGGTAGAAAAAAGAAAAAAGACTGAGAAGAAATGGATTTGGTGGCTAGAGCAGGAATTTGCTGTCTGACATTTTACATGAGTGCAGATGTTGACTATGTAGGTGAGCCTATGAGTCTGAACCCCAGGAGCAAAGCGAGGGATACAGATCTACACGTCTGTGCAGTATAGGCATGTCTGTGTAGACGTGTATAGGCATGGCATCTAAAAACATAAAATTGGGGAAGAGCACCAGGAAGGTGAACAGGGATTAGAAATAAGAAGCAGCGTAAGGACTGAGCCTCGAGATTCCCCAGCATTGCGGAGTCTTGGGAAGGGGGTTAGGGATGAAGCAGCAAAGGATGCTGGGAAAGGCAGCAGGTGGGGAGAAAAGAACAGGGAACGAAATGGCCCGTGGCCCCTCCGAAAGGAGCAGGCCAAGCAGTCACCTTGCTCATGGTACTGACGAGGACTAGGGTGGGAACCGTGGGTTAGTGCTAATGAGAGCAGAAATTGAGGACTGGTGACTCGGACTCATTGTTCGAGGGGTTTGGTGATCAAGGGAAGAGTGCCTGGGATTATGACCACAGGAAGAACCGGGACAGAAACGGGTCTGGGTGGGAGAAATGACAGTGGTCAGAGGCTGTTGGTTGAAGCCAGGAGAGAGAGAAAAAAATAACGTGAGAGGGAAGGTGAAACTGCTGTCCAATGCCACTGGAATGCTCAAAACAGTGCAAGGCTTCATGTGTAGCTGGAAGACGTGGCTTTAGCTGGGAGTGTGGTTTGTTCATTCACGGCAGTCGGAGAGTAGGAAGACATGGACACGTGGGTGCTAGAAGGCTATACGGGTGGTGTTTGGAGTTCTTTTCTGGTCACTTCTATTTTCTCCCAGAGAAAATAGGATTGGGGTCAGCCTATAAGGATGGAGACAGAAGTTAAAAAAGAGGGACCCATGGACTTTACACTTAATGTCAGCCATACTGAACTTCGAATGGGACCCAACGTGGCTGTAGCTTCTCTGACTATATTCAGGTTCGTGGGTACAGCCGCAGATGTGGTGGAGAATTACAATCAACCAAGATTGGGGCTTTTTCCAGGCTCATAAAATAAAATGTGAGAGGCAAGGAATAGAGTGTCTCATTTAATCACTGACCTTGAAAATGACTTTGAGTTAGGAGGGGAGTGAGGACATGGCGGAATGAAGGCTCAGGCTGTGTTACATGTCTCTGTGTCTGGAGGAATAACTGAGGCAGAGAGCTGGAAAGGTAGGGACTAGTCAGAGAGTGGAGGGTGAGGCTGAGGTCATGGAGGTTTTCGTGGTGGGGATGATGAACTCAAAGGCAGGTATGAGGGAAGCGCAGATGGAGTTAAGTGGAGAGCCAGGTCATGAAGAGAGGAAACTGATACACTGTTGACAGCCGGCATACTGAACCGCCATCAACCAGGGGGATCTAACGTAAGTGCCCAATTTGCAGGAATCTACACTCAAAATTAATGCAATAAATTTTAATAGAAAAGTTGGAAGTCAAAAATAAATGTGAGAAAGAAAATGAAACTGTATTACTCTTCATATATTAAAAAAAGCCCTCTCTCAGTAGTTAAGTATGTATCATTACAGATACAAAAAAAATGAGATCACACTGGATACATGGTTTTAGAATATCAGTGATTGAATGAAGCACCATGGACAATTTTCCCCATTAATTAATACTCTTATACATTGATTTAATGACTATCTAGGACTTTGCTTCAAACATATGCTAATTAGTCACCCAGTCCTATGATACCAAGTTTAAACTGGTTTCAGTTTTTACTGTTAGGAACGATAGGTGGATGAACAGAACTTTAGCTGTCTTTGTACAGAGCCATGATTGCTTATTCCATGTGGAAAAGACTCTAGATTTATTGGGCAATTCATCCCTCTGATGAGCAAAGGGTATTCACTGTTTTGAGGCTTTTGATACACACTGCCAAGCTGTCCTCTGGAAATATTTCACCAGTTTATAGCCCTCTCGGTGGGATATGATAATGCCCAGGTCTCCATATAATCTTTTTTACTATGACCCCTAAAAAAGTATTTACCTGGAAGACTGCTCAAATCCTTTCTGACTCTTGACTAATGTTTCCACAGTGAGAATATATGCTAGCATTTATTAGCTGTTGATCCACGGGGCTAGAAAGATTACCCTCCCGTAAGAAGGCTCAGGATGCCATTTTTAACTTGTCAGAAAGCCTTGCCCTAAAGCAGCATAGGGAGGCAAATCAGTTTCTAGTGAAAGACTAGGGTCCCAGCTATCTTGCCTGTAAGAGCTATCCGTAGCCGGGTGGCAGTGGCGCATGCCTTTAATCCCAGCACTCGGGAGGCAGAGGCAGGCGGGTCTCTGTGAGTTCGAGGCCAGCGTGGGCTACAGAGTGAGATCCAGGAAAGGCGCAAAGCTACACAGAGAAACCCTGTCTCGAAGAACAAGAAAAAAAAGAGTGAGAGAGCTATCTGTAACCACCCATCTTCCTTCCGCCTCTTATTTTCTATGAGCTTCCATTTTCTTATTTCGAGGAGCATCCTTGCCAGCTCACCCTCAACACTCCCGGACAGGAAAGTCATCCCAACATCAAGTATAACTGGATAGAATCCACCTGCCTCACGACTCCTCCTTGCAAATGTCTGCTCTCCCCAGACATTTGAATTCTGCCTGTGCCTTTGTTCAGACTGATCACTTCCATTTCACCTTGGATGACCTTTAGTGAGCCAGCCACTCTGTGGTTCATGGTGACACTCCCATCATAACAGAAGCCCATGTACACTCTTCCTTTCTCATGAGTCCTTCTCCTTTCTCCCTATCTGCATCTTTTGCCCACTCCCCAGCATTTCCTTCTTGGTCTCCTCTCTAGAGAATTTAAAAAGCTCTGGCTGTCATCATCTTCCTGCTGTGGCCACAGCATGATTCACCAGCCCCGTTAAAGCTATTCGACTCTGGGAAGCAGAATAAACAAGGACCTCTGATAACACGGAGGAGAGGTTCCTCCTGTGACAGGCCGGGTTACATAAGAGGCATTGTTCACCATCACAACAATGGCTTGTGATTGGGAAACAAAAAAAAGACCAGAAGAATGAGGTAGCACCTGAATAAACCGAGGTGATGTTTGGGAACACACAGGTTTGGGCAGAATATTTTCAGGGCCTCCAAAAGTTGAGTCATGTTTCTTCCCTTTTGCTCAGAGCTCATTTGATAGTCTCATTAGGGTGCCAGTGAGCTTAAATAGAAGGAAAATGTTCTGCCTCATGAGCACAATTTTTGTCCTTCAGAAGGGATTGGGAAACAAAAATCCAAGTCCTAATAATGGAATACTGAGCTAGTTGCTGAGTGCCAGCTTAGGATATAGTTTGTAGGAAAATAACCTGTATTTTTATATGCTGTTTATCCAAGACTTCCATATGTGAACACACATACACAGGTACAGGCTCAATTAACACCATACTTTTTTTTTTAACAGAAGCATATGTATACCTAAAATGTGAATTGAGTCTGTAAATGTTGTAGTCTTACCCTAGAAAGAAGAGCTTGCATGAAGTATGGGTTTTGGAGCGACTCTCTCCCCTCCCCTTGTTCAAAGTACAAGCAAGTGACTGTCATTAGCACTGAGCAGAGGAGTGTGTGCCAAAGGGTGACAGAAGAGAAGTAATCCCCTGTGTCAGCTGCTGGGTGTGATGCCACAGAGATGTACGTCCCCTGTGTCAGCCAGGCTGCCTCTGTGCTCCGGGAAGTAGAAGCCAGTGATAAATGTCAATACCCTCATGTTGCTAGATAGAAGTGAACTGGAGCTGTCTGGATCATGTGCAAGAGTGGCAGAGCTTAAGATGTGGCTGCCAGATGGTGCTTAGGAACTGGGCACATGGGATGCCTGCTCAGGGAGCTTTTATTAGCAGAGACAAGTGTCCTGGAACCTCTGGGTGCCACCTTGTCCACTCTGAGGACTCTCACGTCGGTGCGTGCTCCACTTTTCCTTTTAAATGTCCATTAAACACACAGTCTTCTGCTTTCCCTTTCTAACAGACTTATTGAGATGTGTCTGGAGGGATCTTGGATAAAGGGTACCACCAAATTATATAAAAGGAAGGAGGGTGGTATAGGGGCAAAGTCTTGTTGCAGGGAAACCATCCCATGGACAGAAGAAAGGGTTTTTTATATAGGTGGGTGATTTATTTATTATTTATTTATTAGTGAGTGATGACATTTTATTCAAATGATATAGTCAGACTTTAATGAAAAGGGAGATGTTGCCTGTATGCATATCCTGGTTCACTGAAAATATGTCTTTGGGGGAAGTGTGGGACAGTACCAGAGCACAACAAACATACTTTTTTCTCTTTCTCCTGGGTAAGGAGGGAAAATACCTTTACCCATGCTAGAATCCACACTGAGATTTTAGCTTCACAGTTTGCGAAGTGCTCTCCTATGGACTACTTCTCCTCCCAACCCTAGGAGCTGAGAAAGAAACAGACCAAGTGGTTGATATAGAAATAGCCCCAATTGTTGGCCCCTGAGGTCCTGCATGGCTCGACTCTCCACTAGCTGCGACTTCTTGCCAAATGTTGACTGTGTGGCATGGGCTGTGTACTTATTATTTACCCCTTCACCTTCTGGAGAGTAGGCCTTGCTCTCGCCCCTGTCAGATGACAAAATTGAGATTTACAGGGACCAGAACCCTGGCTCTGGTCACACAACTATGTGTGCAACTATGCAAAGATTTGTACATGTCTATACTGACTCCAAAAACTGCCCCTTCCCACTCCGATAATTATAATAACTAGCAATTAATGAGCACTTACTATTTCCCAGGCACAGATCTGGCTGTTTTTGTTATAAACTCATTGAATTTTTATAAGATATCTTACAGGTAGAGAAACTGATGTGTAAAGGTATCAACTGACTTGCCAATGAGAACACAGCTGGTGATGGGGAAACCAAGTTTTAAGCTTCTGTAATTTAACTCTAGGATTCTTCAAAAACAAACAAACAAACAAGGACAAACCCAACCAACCAAACAGCTCTTTATGTTTTCCTGGAAACAGGGTCTTACTATGTAGACTAGGCTGGCTTCAAACTCGTGATCCTCCTGCCTCAGCCTCCAAGTGCTGAAACAGATCAGTGTCCCATGCTTGCCCAGACTCACATATTTAAGTCACTGTACAGCTGTATAAATGGCAGCCTCTCTGCTTGCTTACCTCAAGCAGCAGTGGTAGCTGAAGAAGGCTTTCAGGCAGAGCATTTCTTTAGGATTTTAGAAACTCTTCCCAATCAGTACCAGCTCCTGTCTTCGTTCCCAAACTCCCCCACATCTCCAGGGTCTCTTTTGGATCAGGAACCACTGGCTTTGCTAGTGATAATGTTATTTCTGATTAGCCACATCAGCATCTACTTGGGGGCTTCTGGGAAGGACCAGACCTCGGTGCCAGTGCTGATGAATCAGAGTCTGCACCATCAGCAAGACTCCCAGGTGACCCCCAGGCACATTAACCTGCTGTAATGTGGGTCCTAGAGCCTTGAAGGGCACAGATCTGAATCTCAGCTACACACAGGGATCCCACAGTGGGAGGCTTTTCAAAGTGCAGATGCGGTAGACCCCATTCTCAGCCAGTCGGCTTTACTTGCTCGCTGGGTCCCAGGAGTTCACACACTTTCCCCAGATGATTTAGGATTGCAGCTGATGTTGAGAAACACTACTCTCAGTGTGCCTCAAAGGACTTAGAAAGTCTTCAGGGTTCACCAACATCTTCACACCCAGACTTCTGACTCTGCCTCCAGGGAATTAGCACATCCTCCAAATGCTGCTCGTCCACTCTGTGCAGTGTTACTTACAGGTTGAGCAACAATTGTAATAGGAAAGGTATTGCTCATATTGGTCTTCCCTGACTTCTCCCACTGACCCCACCAGGGTGACTTGACTTTCTTTCCTTTTTTAAAAAAATTATACTCTGAGCAAAGGAAGGAGGCATTAGTGTGATGCTACATACCCAGCTTTCTGACTGGGAGCTTTGTCATCCAACTACCAGGCTGGAGTGTTATTCTAACTGTCCAGAGATAGGATAGGCTATTTGCCCAGAGGAGACTGCCAACAAGAACATGGATGCTAAACAAAATTCTGGGCACAGCAGAGGATTTGCTAGTGAGGAAGAGCTGAAAGTTGAAGTACACACCCTTCCCTTCACATTGTTGACTACTTCCAGTCTATCTAATTGACTATTTCCAATCTATCTAGTTGACTACTTCCAGTCTATCTAGTTGACTATTTCCAATCTATCTAGTTGACTACTTCCAGTCTGTCTAGTTGACTATTTCCAGTCTATCTAGTTGACTACTTCCAGTCTATCTAGTTGACTACTTCCAGTCTGTCTAGTTGACTATTTCCAGTCTATCTAGTTGACTATTTCCAATCTATCTAGTTGACTACTTCCAATCTATCTAGTTGACTATTTCCAGTCTATCTAGTTGACTACTTTCAGTCTATCTAGTTGACTATTTCCAGTCTATCTAGTTGACTACTTTCAGTCTATCTAGTTGACTACTTCCAGTCTATCTAGTTGACTATTTCCAATCTATCTAGTTGAACTACGTCCAGTCTGTCTAGTTGACTACTTTCAGTCTATCTAGTTGACTACTTTCAGTCTATCTAGTTGACTACTTCCAATCTATCTAGTTGACTATTTCCAGTCTATCTAGTTGACTACTTCCAGTCTATCTAGTTGACTATTTCCAGTCTATCTAGTTGACTACTTTCAGTCTATCTAGTTGACTATTTCCAGTCTATCTAGTGGACTTCTTCCAGTCTGTCTAGTTGACTATTTCCAGTCTATCTATGAGCCTTTTGTTGCCTGTGACCTTAATCCTGTAGCTAGGCCATAGGTGATAACAAAAACCCATTGTCTAGGGCAGGGGATTTATTTATGGTCTTATTTTTTCCCTTTTCTGTTTTTGGGACAGGGTCTACTATATTGAAGGCTATCCTCAAACTTGCTATGTACCCCAAAATGGCCTTGAACTTCTTGATTGCCCTGACTTCACAATACCACACCTCATTTTATGTGTTGCTGGGGATCAAACCCTGTTGTGGAATATTATTTTAACTAGGCAAAGATGTGCTGCTTTGTTTATGCTGCAGAATATGACATTAACTGTGTAAAGGTATGTTACTTTTGTTTATGCTGCATTTGTTTAGTTATGTAAAGATTTGTTTCACCTTGCTTGCCTAAGGCACCCGATTGGTCTAATAAAGAGCTGAACAGCCAATAGCTAGGCAGGAGAAAGAATAGGCGGGGCTGGCAGGCAGAGAGAATAAATAGGAGGAGGAATCTAGGCTCAGGGGAAGAACGAGAGAAGAAGGAGGAGAGAAAGAGGGACATGCCCGGGACAAGCAGCCAGCCAGACACAGAGAAGCAGTGAGATTAAGATAGACAGACATGGGGTTGGGGATTTAGCTCAGTGATAGAGCACTTGCCTAGCAAGCACAAGGCCCTGAGTTCAATCCTCAGCTCAAAAAAAAAAAAAAAAAAAAAGATAGACCTAAGAAAGGTAATAAGCCCCAAGGCAGAAGGTTAATAAAAGGAATCAGGTTAATTTAAGTTAAAAGAGCTAGCCAGAAATGTGCCTAAGCTAGGCCAAGCATTTAAACTAAAATAAGTCTCCATGCCATGATTTGGGAGCTGGTTGGTGGCCCAAAAGAAAAAGCCTAGTACAAAACCCAGAACTTTGTCCATGCTAGACAAGCATTCTGAGCGATATCCCCAACACTGTATGGTTTTGTTTCATTAGATAAAATAATTTGTGTTGAGACAGGCAGAATTGTTGGTGCTTGGAAATTGAAAGAAAACGAGGAGGGGAACTGTCAGTAGAGACACATCACTGAGTGAGTTGTTGGGTGTTCTCCATGAATAAGGCACTTTATGAACAGTATCTCATTTAATCCTTGTGACAACCTGCAGGGGTATGACATTGCTGTTTGCGTCTTAGCTTTCTGTTGCTTACTAAAGTTAGCATTAAAACCAACGGTGAGAACGCTCTAATGAGTGAATGAGTTCGAATTCACTCATCAAACACTTTTTTTCTTTTCTTTTTTTTTCTTAGTGCTGGACACTGCCATAGGTGTTTGGGATATGTCAGGAAGAAAAACAGAGAAAGATCTCTTACCTTTGCAAATTTATTCAATTGTATAGTAGATAAATAACACAGTATGTGAAAAGTGTCTAAGCGCTCTTGTTCAAAAGGGACAAATGTGTGGTGATAATAAGCACTTTGCTAGCTTTGTGTCAACTCGACTAGGCCACTTTCCTGTCATTTAATCAAATGCGAATCAGAAAGCATTCTATACATGTATTTACTATTTGTGGTTTGTTGACTTTAAGTCAACTTAAACACTGTATGTGGGCCTCACTGAATCAATTCAGGACATTAAGAAGAAAACCTGAGGTCTTCAGCCCTGAATTTAGTCTACTTCCTAACAGCTATTTGATGTGCAAGGTGCCTAATTCCTTAAAATAAATCTCAGATGAACCCTGTTTGATGTCAGTTTTGTTATCAAGAAGGGGTGCTCCTGAAATAAATGGTTGATAATGTGGATGTGGTTTTAGAATTGAATAATGATGAAGGGTAGAAGAATTTAGAGACAGGAGAGGAAATGGATAGGGACTACTTACCTCGAAGAGATTGTCAAAAAAATATATGTACTAAGGAAAATTTTGATGAGGTTTCAGAAAGAAGTAGAGAAAGCTTCTAGTATTTTAGAGATAGATATAGGTGTTAGATGGATAGATAGATAGATAGATAGATAGATAGATAGATAGATAGATAGATTAGTATGTATTATATAGCAATCATTAAGAGACTATTGCTTCAGATATGGCCATCAGCATATACTCCTGGTGAGATCTCAGGAGAATGGAAATATGTTGCCAGGCCCTGGAGAAAGGAGTACCTTGGGAATAGTGGCAGAGACCTTGGCTCACTGTGTTTGACTCTTGGGTGCAAACAGTGCTTATAAGCATTGAATTTTAATCATTCTCAGGTCTGAAAAACTAGCGAAATTTGCCCTGTTGGGTCATGAACATGCCTCAGACTAGTATCCCTTTGACTAGTATCCCTTTGTTCTTTCCATTTTCTTCCTTTGGAACTGGACTATTGTATTTGGTTGCCTAGGTTTCACAAATTTAAAGATAGAAAAAGTTTCGTCTAGGATGGACATACCTGGGGTCTCAGCCAGGCATGACTTAAAAATAGATGAAATTTGAGACTTTCTGTTTGGCTTATATTTTAGATTTAGAATTAATCTGAGAATGGGTTAAGAATTCTGATGATGTTGGACAAGTAAATGCATTTTCATGTAGATATAGCACGAACTTTTAGAAGTCAGATGTCAGACATTGTGGTTCTCCAGGTTCATGTTGATCCTGCACTTCAGAAAGGTGAGCTATTTGGAAGTGGGGATTTTGCAGATGTAATCCATTATGGTTCCATGTGAATGAACGGTGTCCTAGTAGGAACTGCAAACACTGGGACAAGAGCGATGGCTTAGCAGTTAAGAAGCCTTGCTGCTCTTCCCTGGGACCCATGGCAGGCAGCTCACAGTCCCCTTCCTCTCCAGCTCTCAGGGATGGTATGTCCTCCTCTGGCCTCCTTGGTCAGCTTCACATGCCTGGTCTACACTCACACAAACACACACATACACATAAATAAAAATAAATCTTAAAAAAGGAAGCAAACACACAGGAAGAAGCCCATGTGGAGACCTGGGTGGAAACTGAACTGACCCGTCTACACCACAGCGAATGCTATGGACTCCTGTCAACATCGAAAACCCAGGGTTATCCTTGGATGAGATAAGAAAAGCCCCCTCCGAGGACCTTCAGTGCTGAATATGCCCCTGCTTCTGCCTTGATTTTGGACTTTCTTAGAATTCTGAAAGGGTAAACTTCTGTTTTCGTATACTAAATGTGTGGTCTTTTATTTTAGTCAAGCATAGGAAGTGAATTCAGACTATTTAGACTGAACAGCTGAAATGTGAACTGAGTCTAACAAGGTGGGGAAGTTGGCCAAGTGTGTATCTGGGATTCAAACTAGGAGTACAAAGTAAGGACTGCACGAGAGGATTCATCTCTCTCTCTCTCTCTCTCTCTCTCTCTCTCTCTCTCTCTCTCTCTCTCTCTCCACAATAATAACTGGGATTTACAGATCACTGAAAATACTGAGTAAATTTTGGTGATCTCTGAGAGAGGTGTGGGGGGGTGGGGCATGCTGTCTGCCTTTATCTGGTTCCTTCCCCCCGCCCCCCATCCTTTTCCTACAAAGATCCAGTCCAGGCCTTTAAGCGGGGAGTTCTCCAGGGTCCCTAAGCTTCAAAGAGACCTGTAAACCCAAACCTCTGCCTCTAGAGTTGGGTCTTCCTCTGATTCAACCCAGGGGTGTGAGCTCTGAGCCTGTCCAGCGATCTTCTCAGTAGAGTGCCAGGCCGTGGGTCACATGGAGCCCTGGTCATTAGCTGCAGCTAGGAATAAGATCCAAGAAAAAAGGAGACAGCTGCAGGCATCTGATTTTCTCCATCTCTCGCCTTTCCTCTCTCCCTCCCTCCTGTTACCTTTTTCCCCTTAAACAATCAATAGTGTACATTAATTGTACAAAATAACAGGCTTCATCCTGACATTTTGTTGCTTGCACACAGCACACTTCGGTCATACACACTCTGCTCTCTGTCCTGTCTCTCCCCTCTCCCACCTGTACAACTGCTCATTCTACTCCCATGTCTCTGTGTTAATGTGTAGATTCTGCACCAGAGAAAATATGTAATTTTTCTCTTTCTGAGTCTAGTTTATTTCACTTGATGTAATAACTTCCAGTTCCACCCATTTTTCTGCAAATGGTATAATTTTTGTTCTCTTGGGGAGGTTTAATAATACTCAGTCGCATGCACGTACGTACACACACACACACACACACACACACACACACACACACACTTTTCTTTGTTCATTCATCCAGTAATGGGGACCTAGGCTGATTCCATACATTGGCTGCTGTGAATAGCTCTACATAACATGGGTGTGTATGGTGAATTTGATTCCTTTGGGTAAACACCCCTAAATGGGGTTCTATTTTTACTTAGTTTTTCTTTTTTTGAAAGACCCTCCATGGCAATGTCCATAGCGGCTAGACTAATTTGCATTCCCACCGTCAGAGCATACGGATGCCTCTCCATTCCCAGCATCAACATCCCTTCTTACAAAGAGATGGATTTTGAGGTGGTATGTAAGAAGCTAAGGAACATGTACTGGTGGGAAAGAGAAAGAAAGTGACATGACATTAAGAATGATCTTGTAGACGCCAAGAAGGGTGTGAGAAATGAAATCACACCCAAGCCAGGTGTTAGAATGGCCTCAGGTCCCAAATTGAATGAAACGAGCAGAAAAGGCTCTTGAATTTGGGAGTGAAATTATGGATGGAGAAAAGTAATTATTATTACAACGGTAAGAGTGGTGGTGATCGCTGTGTATTGACAGCTGAAGGATAAAATGCTAACGAATTACATCTTCCACAGTATCTTTTCATGTACGTCATTTCTTCATGCCGTGCACCACGCTGGTCGGGGTAGTAATCAAGTCATCTTATGAAAGGAGAGACTAGAGGTTGGAGAGGAATTGCTTTGCCAAGTATGGTAGACTCTATGGATGTGCAAAAGTATTTTCTGGGGCTGGGGAGGTGACTCAGTGGGAAAATGCTTACTGTGCTTGCCCATGAGGGTCTGAGTTCAGATCCCCAGCACCCATGTAAGAATCGTCTGTGACCCCAGCCTTGGGGTGACTGGAGAATTGATGGGGCTGCCAGCCTAGCTGAAAAAGTGGTGATCCCACAGTTCAGTGAAGGAGTTTGTCTCAAGGGATTAAAGGTGGAGATGACAGAGAAGGACACGTAAAGTGCTTACTCTGGCCTCTGCATACACGTACATCCATGCATGTACACACATGCATCCATCACACATACACACACTAAGTAAAATTTACATGTGTATTTTCCTGCTGTTCTGTGTGAGATTTCTCTTTATTAGTTCCTGGTTCTAGGTAACTTTCTGATTACCCATGTTCAATTGACATCAAGCTCATTGTGTAACTTGCTTTAACAGATAAAACGCAATATAAGTAACACTTGTCATACCCAGCACTTTAAAAGCCTCTGCATGGTTCCTCCACGGATCTTCCCCCTATGATGAGGGGCTGTGCTGTCAGCCTGAGGATAGAGGGTCTTCACAGATCTGTAGTTAAGAACCCACAGTGTCCATGATGGAGAACAAGAAATCAATGTCAGGTGCCATAAACTACCAGGAAGCAGGGTCTGGTGTCAACTCAGTGTAGTGTAGCTTATCATGACCCATAGACCCAGGACATGAGTTCTCTCCTAGTTGTGCTCAGTGTGGTTGATACATTGTACACCCCAATAAACTTATCTGGGATCAGAGAACAGAACAGCCACTAGACAGGCATAGAAGCCAGGCATGGTGGCACACACCTTTAATCCCAGGACTTGAGATCTCATGTCTTGCTTGGGAAAGCCACACACCTTTAATCCCAGGAAGTGATGGCAGGAAGCAGAAAGGTGTATAAGGCGTGAAAACCAGGAACTAGAGGTCCCTTTAAGCTTTTAGGCTTTTAGCAGCAGTTCAGCTGAGATCCATTTGGATGAGGATTCAGAGGCTTTTAGTCTGAGGAAACAAGATCAGCTGAGCAGTTGGCAAGGTGAGGTGGTTGTGGCTTGTTCTGTTTCTCCTTTCTTTCAGTGTTCACCCCAATACCTGGCTTGTTTTTATTAATAAGACCTTTTAAGATTCAAGTTACAGCTCAGAATCCTGTTTTTAGTATTTTTACCTGTGACTTCCTTTTTCTACTTAGTACTTAGTCAGTCTTTCCTTGGAGACGGTGCGGCTCCTTCTGCTTCTCTTCCTCATCTGTGCCTGCTGCTTTGTGGGTCCTCTGTGGGTACTTGGTCCTTTATTCCTCCTCTCTTTAGGGCTCTTGTTCCCCAAGGTTCTGGCCTCAGGTCATCTTACCTAACACCTTTTCCATGGACAATTACATTCCCATACCTGTCTTCATCCCCACACAAGTGAGTCCAATAGGAATCCCAATAGCCCACTTGTAAGGCTGGTAGCACAGCCCGAGGAAGCATCAGATCTGGGCCAAAGGCTACGCTGTAAACAACCCCAGTGGCATGTCCAGAGTTATCAGATATCAGCTTAAGGTGAAACTGAGCTGCCCTTTCTATGTCTCTTCTAAGCCCTGGACCACTTTGGTAATGTTTGGATGCAGAAAATGTGGAGAAGGAAGTAATAAAAGGGAAATATATAGTTGTGTTTTGGGGAAAATGTTTCTAGATTGAAGAAACTGAATTCTACAGTGACTGGGTAGGTATGTCCGGCATGTGGACTTCAGGAGCGACAGCATTAATGTCTGGGAAGTGACATTGACACTTTCCTGTTTACAGGGGACAGGACAATTGGTAGCACAGAGGTGCAGGCACCACTGACGTGGAGATCTGAACT
Source organism: Onychomys torridus (assembly GCF_903995425.1). Classification (NCBI taxonomy): domain Eukaryota; kingdom Metazoa; phylum Chordata; class Mammalia; order Rodentia; family Cricetidae; genus Onychomys; species Onychomys torridus. Next base: position 34,585,336 of record NC_050452.1, read on the forward strand.
GTCCCCAAACTGGCTTCATCTCTCATCTCCAAGCCCAGTCCTTTCTTCCATCTGAATACAGCTCTCGGGGAGTATTTGGAAATCTGTGTGGAGCATGGGGGACTCTGTGTGTGTTGCAATGACTAGGCAATAGTATTGGCATTTCATGGAGCTCGGCCAAGGATGCCAAATATTTTTAAATGTATGAGAGAGTCCCACACATTTTCCTGTACGAAATGTCATTAACACCTCTTTTAAGAAACACAGAGAATGTCATCCTTGGATACCCAACTGCCCAAGTTAGAAGCCCGGGTGTCATCCAAGATCCCTTCTCCATGCCTCGCCCAGCTGAGCTGCTGCTGACTCCTGTTCTCTGCTTCCTAAATATTTCTCCAATCGATGTCCTTCTCTTCGTTCCCAAGTCTTCCTCTCATCTCCTGACTAGGCTGCAAGCTCTGGCTGGCAGACACCCTGCCTGCCAACTGCATGCCAGGCCCATGGAAGATGCCACAAAATATTTGTTGAATGAATGCATTCCCCACCCCCCCCCCCCCCCCACTTCCTTATTTAGGATGAGCCTTCTAAAAAGCCGAATCTGCTCAGGCTACTCTTGTTTTTAAATCTGTCATCTGTTCCCTGCCATGTTCAGGGTAAAGATGAAACACTTCAGTGCCCAGCAGCCTGGCATCACCTCTCACCATTCCTCCATGGGAATCCTTGGCTCCAACTTTTTTCAGACTGTCATTGAGACCTATGATCTTTCCTTTTAGTCTTTTCTTTGTGTGTGTGTGTGTGTGTGTGTGTGTGTGTGTGTGTGTGTGTGTATGTGTGTATGTATGTGTTTCCTTTTTAGTTTATGGAAACTGTTTAGCCCAGGCTAGTCCCAAGCTCCTACTTCCTCTTCTCCAGTGCCAGAATTATAGGTGGGTTGGATCACTCTGGACTGAGGTTTTTGTTTTATTTGACTGCAGTGGGGTTAGACCTAGGGCCTTGTGCAGGCTCAGCAACTGCTCCACCACTGAACCATGTTCCCAGTCAGCTCTGACCTTTTCCAGTTTTGCCTACTGTTTCCTGTACTGGACATACCTTTCCTCCCCTTCCCTTAATGGCTAATTCATAGCCCCAACCTATGCAAAGTGTAATGCCCTCTGGGAATCTTCTCTGACTGCCTTTGGCCAACTGCCGGGCTCAGACCCTTCACTCTGCTTCCCTGACCTCTCTGTCACATCGCTGGCCACTGTTGTTCTATGCCCTCTGTCCCCACTACACAATGGTACACTTGAAGCCTGAGGTCAGGCACTGGTTTTTGGTTTTGATTTCATTTCTCCATCCCCTGTATTCAGCCTATTCCATGTCTCCAGTAATATTTGCTTACATATTCAAAGAAATTGGTGCCAAAAGGAAGAATGGGCAGAGCTATTCTCAGACAAACCTCTAGACCACAGTCCACTCTTGTGAAATAGAAAAAAGGAAGCCAGTTGCTGGGTTGATGTGTTCCTTGTGGAATGAGGGAGTGGCGGGAAACTGGCAATGAATGACTACAGTTTGTTCAACTTTTGGAACTAACTGGACACTCATTACATCCAAAAATGGGTATAACGACAGGTCTGCAGATTTTCCCTCACAGGGGTAGGTGAGGGGGGCACTGCCAAGGACTCCTAGAGTCACATGGTATCATCTTAAAATCACGTTCTCAGAGGCAGGCTTTTGGGGCCTCCAGAATTTCATTAAGTCACAGTCAGAATGAGTGTGGGGCACTCCCGCACAGCCAGCTTATCCTGTCGCTCAGTGGGCGTCATCTAGGAGCTAACCAAGAGTGTCTGGAAGGTGCAGCCAAGTTTCTTCCCATTTCGGTCATCAGCCAAAAAGAAGGGAGCCTGAGTTGGTTCCCGGGAGGAAATCTGGTATTAGAACGTGTTGTTTATCAACAGCACCACCTGGCAGCTCTTGAGTCACTGGTTTCTGTTAAAAAGAGGGGAAGGGAGCCAAAATAATAGCAGCTGTCGCTTCCAACACCTGGATAGGAGAAGGGTGAGGGAATCTGCAAGGGAGGGACCCAGAGGAGGTCACTGAAAATCAAGGGCTGGAGCCTTTCTCATGTCTGAGCCCTGGAAAAGGCATCTTCCAGTTGGCATTCCCACAGGGACAAGTGACAGGAAGACCGAGCACAGGAGCCAAGGCGCTAAACGCACTGAGCTGCAAACACGCGGGCTCTTCCGGCCTTCCACCGTGGATTTCAGGTGTCCTGAGAGGTTTAGAGCCTTGGTAGGATTTGGACAGGTGTGGGGAAATAGCAGGGTGATGACAAACCAGATACCTATCTATGAGCCGGACTTAGGAAAGGGTGTGGGAGGTGTCGTGCCCTGAAGATGACCCTGGGAGCTAGGGGAAGTTTATTAGCCACTGAGTGGGGAGCTATTTTCTTCCTTTGCATAGCCACTGGGAAGCTGCCCATTCCCCAGTAAATAACCCTTCACCTATGCACATACAAGAGACCCTAATTAGGCTCAGTGAGTCACACCCATAAGAAGATATGAAAGCAGAAAGGTGGGGAAGAGGATGTTCAGCAGGAGGGAAAGGGGGGGCAGTGAAGGAAATGGGGGTGAATATGACCAAATACATTATGTAAATAAGAAGGCATGTCACAAAAATGAAGTAAAATATCTTTTAAAAAGAATGATTACGTGGTCAGGCAGTGACCGATACTGGCCAGCAGAACCTTGTGGAAATAAATTACAAATGAGGAGCTGGGCTTAGTGTCACATCTATAATCCCCAGCACTCAAGAGAGAGAGAGACAAGAAGGACTATGGTAATTTTGAGGCCAGCCGGGGCTATGTAGTGAGTTCCAGGTCAGCTAAAGCTACATAGTGAGACCCTGTCTCAAGACAATAGCAAAGACCCAAGCCCAAAACCAAACCTAACAGAGTGAGTGAGCAACTAATGATGTAGCTCAGTGGCACAATGCTCCCCTAGAATGCAGAAGGTCCTAGTTTCATCCCTCGAACTGAAGAATGAAAAGGGAAAAAAAAATGAAACAGCCAGATCAGCGTAATGTCATACCCTGTTTTAACTTGCATGTTGATTTCCTCACCAAGGTTTTACTGGGACAGTGGGACACGCAATAAAATGATTTTAGCACAGAAAACAAGTTTCATTAGTTACCAAATATGTTTCTTTTGGAAAGTTCATGTTTACATGGCTTTCCATGGTCTTTCTTTCTGAAAAAAAACATTTCACGATCTCAGGTCAATTTAGTTTCTCCAATTTGGTCACACAAAGCAATATTTTACTTTTTTGTGCAAGACCGACTTTGGGAAAACAGTTTTCTACTGTGGAGATTGCTAACGTGGACATGTTTTTAAATTAAATAGGTTTTGTAACTTGTTATGGAGGGTTCAAGCATCTCATTGCTTTAGAAGAGAGGAGAAGAAGGAATTACCTGGAAATCACATTTGGTATTTGGATTGGCAGATGGCTTTAGGTTTCATGTCCATCCACTCCACCTCTGGCTGAAACTAAATCCTGGACACACCACTGTCCCAAAGCCCATCAGGGAATCTGAAAAACCAAAAGCATCTGTAATGGGAAAGTGCAACAGGAAGGCGGGCAGTGGTTAAGGAAGCAGGAGTGGAGTCTTTCAAAGTCAATGAAGCAAGGAGGCCCAATACCACCTGACCACCAAATACCAGGGCGCTGTCAGCCAGGAGCAAACAACATAGGCAGAAACTAAATTGGTGAGACAAGCCTGGCCACAGACTGTGTGGAAAGTCAGGGGATTTGTGTTCCACCAGACCAGGAAGGAAGGAGATTGCAAGATAAAGGGCATCCATAACAATGTCTTAGTTCCAGTTCCCTCGGTGTCCCAGCAGGAAATGAACAAGACTTGCTGCTTCACCTCTGGAGAAGTGGGGAGGAGGGGGGAGGGGGGGGGGAGAAGGGAGGGAGAGGAGAGGAGGAGAGAGAAGGGGGAGGAGGGGGAGGAGAGGAGAGGAGAGGAGAGGGGAGGGGAGGGGAGGGGAGGGGAGGGGAGGGGAGAGGGGAGGGGAGGGGAGGGGAGGGGAGGGGAAGGAGAGTTGTGGACTAGCTTGTGGATTTCCTACCATGCAGGGTTTTCTTTCCTATACGTCCACAGAAAGTCTACTTTCTTCAAATGCTAAATAAATGAGTAACGTGAAATCAAAGGGTCACAAAGCCAGTGTTCCTGGTGTACATTGTTCTGCAGGCCTCCACCTCATGTCCTAGCTAAGACATGTCTTAGTTTCACCCTGCCCCAGATCCTGACATCAATTACTATTCCCTGTTCCATATGCAAGAAAATTTAATTGCTGGAGACATGTGAACACTCAGGTTAAAGGTCATGGGTACGAAGGGTTTTTTAGCCCCACACTGTACTTGAGCAAGCGTGATGATGTGGTCTGGGGAGTGCCTGGTAGTGAGCACGACTATTTGATGAAACTTTCTCTTCATGCTGAAGGAGAGCGGAGAGGCTCCTGGTGGGTCTCAACTTGCTCTGAGAGGGACTGCATGTAGCACGCTAGAGTAGGAAGCTGGGATGCCCAAACGCTTGAAATGGTTTATTCAAGTTGCAGTTGTGGTCATGTGGTAAGGATGGTGATGTGGTGGTGGTGCAGTGATGGTGAGCGTGGTGGTGGTGGTGGTAGTAGTGTGGTATGGTGTGGTGTGGTGGTGGTGGTAGTTGTGTGTGGTAGTGTGGTAATGGTGGTGGTGGTTGTGCTGTGGTAATGGTGCTGTGGTGGTGGGATAGCAGTGGGAGTGTAGTAGTGGTGATATGTTAACAGTTGTATGGTGATGGTGTGGTAGTGATTGTGTGGTGGTAGTATGGTAAAGGTTGTGTGGTGATGGTGTGGTAGTGATTATGTGGCGGTGGTACTATGGTAGTGTTTGTGTTGTGGTGGTGGTATGTAAATGAGTGGGGTGTGTGTGGTGGAATAGGGTGGCAGTTTTGGTGGTAAGACAACTGTGTTTGAGAGCCAGGTACAGGGACTTCATGTTCTGGTCAGAAATGAGCAACATCAGTGCTAGGATTCTCCTCTGTGCAGCCTACTGCAGGATCCTGCTCTAGAGTCTGAGTGTCTGGACTTCAATCCCAGCGTTAGTTATGTGGCTATGGACAAGCTACTTAGCCTCTTTGTCTTGGTTCTTAATAACTATGAAATTGGAAGAAGGAAAAGATTTCTACCTTGTAGAATCAGCTGCGGATTACTGAGATAATGCCTGTGAATGTCATTCACACTCAGAGTGAAGGTCATGTACATTAATAACCAAGAACACAAATATGCACTCCCTAGAATGACCAGCTCACCTGCTTATGACGTAACTACCATGCCATTCTACTGATATAACCTCAGACACTTGATAGTCCCCAGTTTTGTGCCTAGGTTATTCAATAAGATTCAGTAGATTAGTTGTGATGAGTAACTAAATAAATTATTGTTTACAAAGAGCCTCTGGTACATAATAGGCACTAACTATATAAATGCCTGTTGTAGATATGAAATCACACCTCAAACTTCTGATGATGGAACAAGTAAGCTGTGGTTGCAAATATTGTCAAGGAGAACTTGGTCCTATATGAGACTGAAAGTAGGATGTGGAGACAGCCAAGACAATTGTAAAAGAAAGGGCCTCTGGGGTGTGACAGAGAGGAGCTGGGAGGATAGGAATTGTCCCTTTGAAGATGTGGCAGAATAACAAAATGGAGGCACAAGGCAAAATTAATAAATTACTGATAGCCAACTTGTATCATGATTATATGACTAATTTTGCTAGAACCACCATAAGGAATCTGGGGCTCCTGTCTAGAATCACTAGGCCTTTGAAAATGGTTGTGGTATTTCTTTAAGATTTCATCTGCTTTGATCCTTACAAATGTGTTCCTTTTTTTATTTGGTTTTAATGGAGTTCCTGCCGGTGATCAGGAAGCATCTAATAAGAAGTGGCCTTGGATGAAACAGAGTCACCAGAGCATGTCTTGTGGAATAGTGTCAGCGTTAACTGATGAAGGGAGCTTTGTCCCATGTACCGAAGGTACAATGGCAGTAGAAAAGGCCTTTCTTTGTTTTCTTTTATCCCAAGGTCTGGAAGGCCAGAAATGAGAGATGGAACCAAGAAGCAGAAGGAAGGCATTAGGATTCTTCCCCCACCCACAGGTGACATTTACCTAATGTCTGGTTTGTTGTTGTGTTTAATCCTTTAGCATGTCCTAGGAGGGCCCCAAGAGCCAACTTCTCATTCCTGCTGTGGCCACACTGCTCTGTCTCATGGCCTTCCAGACAATCTTTACTGACAACAGCAAGTCTCCACTCCAGGAGGGTTCTGGAGCCCTGTATAGTTCTGTCTGGGACAGTGCTAGGCTCAGTTAGCAATGTCTTTCACAGCAGAAGTGACATCCTTCCCTAAATCCCCTGTGATGGTAGACAGGTTCCAACCATGAAGGTGACGTCTGCTTCTCAAACTCTCAGAACCCCCGTCACCAGCTTTAAAATGGAGGGACAAGCTTTACATGTATTAACTCATTCAACACTCTGAGCATCTAAGGGCTGGCTACTGTCGCCTGGTTCTCCAAGGGATACTGAACCTCAAGGTAATTAACTGCCCGACCCAGGAAGTATCTCTGCTCTTCTTAGGAAAGTGGTTTGGGCCATGTGCTTGTGGGAAGTACTCAGTCCATGGTAATGGTTTTGTTTTTATTTCTGGGTTGCAATACCTTCTGGAAAGAATAAGAATCAGTGAGGGAACAGACTGAAAATGGGTTAGTGGATTCTGCCACAGCCTTTGGCTATCATTTTCTGTTTCCTTTTTATGGTGCTTTGGAAAACGATATTAACACAAGTCCACAGCACATCTCCTTAAGCCATATTTCCTGTCTATGTGACCCTAGACAGTTTGTAATTTTATGTAGTTATAACTGTCTATCCTCAAAACAGTGTGATACGTGCAGGAAACCTTCAGTTCTATTAGGAACGTTGGTTTACTCGAATCTTTGTAATTTTATTAGAAGACAATCCAACCAGAACGCTGGCCCAGCTCTTCTAGCCCAAGCTAGTGGCCAGTCTTCAAAGCATGGTCCCTGAAACACAGCGTCAGCACCTGGGAACTTGTTAGACAGGAAAAGTCTCCAGTCCCACCTCAGACTCCCGAAGCAGCAGGCCTACAGATGTGTCCCAAAGGCCATGCTCTACCGGGCCCTCCCCATGCCTCTCAGGCATGGTTAACTGTGAGGCCCCTGCACGGTGTGAAACTCCTTTGGAAGAAGAGCGGAAGGAAGTTTAGTCCATCCAAGTGAAGCGAGCTTCAAAGTAGCCAATTATTTCTGCCGTGGATAATCTGGCATCTGTCAGAGGGGCTTGGAAAGAAGTGAACAGTAGGTGTGTTTTTGTGAGTGTGACTCTAGTATTTCAGTAAACTTCAGTGCCTTCTCAGAAAGAATCGTGGCAATGTGAGTGTCTCATGAGACTTAGTTGATTTTCTTATTGCTGTGATGAAATGCTTAACAAGAGTGACCCAAGGAAGGAAAGGTTTCTTTGAACTCAAGCTTTGAGGGTTAGAGTTCAAGGTGGGCAAGTCATGGATCAGGAGTGTGGGGCTGCTGGTCATACTGCATGCAGGGAAAGATGAGGGCTGGGCCTCAGCTCTATTTTCTTCTTTTTACATGTATTCCAGATCCCCAGGCCATGAGGGGGTGCTGCCCACATTCAGGCTTAATCTCCCCTCCTCTGTAGCATGAATCTTAAAGAGTCTTATTAATAAACACAAACCTGGAGTCAGGTATTGGGGTGAATGCTGAAAGATCAGAGAAGCAGAACAAGCCACAGCTTCCTTACCTCACCAATTCCTAAGCTGATCCTGTTTCCTGAGACTGGAAGCCTCTGAGTCCTCATATCCAAATGGATCTCAGCTGAACTGCTTCTCGAAAGCCTAAAGCTTAACCAGGCTAGTTCCTGGTCCTCATGCCTTATATACCTTTCTGCTTTCTGCTGTCACTTCCTGGAATTAAAGGCATGAGTCATCATGCTTGGCTGTTTCCAGTGTGGCCTTGAACTTACAGAGATCCAAGCAGATCTCTGCCTTTGGAATGCTAGGATAAAGGTGTGAGTGCCACCAATTTCTGGCCTCTATATCTAGTGGCTGTTCTGTTCTCTGACCCCAGATAAGTTTATTAGGGTGCACAATATTTTGGGGAACAAGGTATCACTATACTCCTCCGTTAAACAGTACAGGAAATATCACACATGCACACACACAGAGAGGAGAGAGAGAGAGAGAGAGAGAGAGAGAGAGAGAGAGAGAGAGAGAGCGAGAGAGAGCGAGCAGTTCGTCTCTTTGGTGATTCTAAGTCTTGTCAAGGTGACGGTGGAGATTAGCCATCCCAAGAGACACTCCCACTCACTAGAGACAGTCAACCAGAGGTATCTAAGTACTCTGTCATGCCCAGAGTAGACACCAGAAATCCTGTACTAGGTGAATAAAGTTGGGATTTTAGGAGGCCATTAAGTAAGTTTCTTTTTGTTTGTGACAAATTGACAAGCAAGAAAGAAGGTTAAAAGGAGACAAAAGGTCACTGCATCAAAGCTTAGAGTACAGGGTATATTTGTTCCTGATTCTTTTTTTTCCTATGTACCAGCCCCAGGCAGTGGCTTAATGCTACTCATATATCTGCTTGTGATGTGGACTTGGCCATGCTACTGGGTACATTCCACTTGGGATTTACATGTGGTTGCCATCACGTGGTGACTGGAGAGGGCTAGCTCCCCACGTGTCTAACAGTTATGCCGGAAGACTCTGACAGCCATAGAAGAGCCTCCTCGTCTGTCCAATGTTTCCTCTGATTGGAGATCTCAGGATGCACAGGCCTCTTTCATCGTAACTGTAGGGTCCTAAAGAGAGAGCTCTTAGAGAGTTCAATAGAAGTCGTACAGCTCTGTAGCCAGCCCTGGGGGCCATGCTGCACCACTCTGCAGACCTCTGATTATCAAGGCAGCCACAAAACCCCTCCCAGGCTCAAAGGGGAGGGGGGGAGGGGAGCGTGCCTCTTGGTGGGAGCTATGTCAAAGAACATGCAGCCATGTTTTCAAATGGCACAGTGTGCCAACATATGTCTCCCTCACACACGCCCCACCCACCCACCCCAAGTAAAGTTATCCATTTGTCACGGCAAAGATCCCCACAAGGAACTTACTAAGTGCTAGGTCTCCACCAGAGAGCATGTTCAACTTCCTTTTCAAATTTGCCCTTCAGATAACCTGCTTCTAATCTGGAGATAAGGGAGAAGGAAACGTTGAAGGGCCGTGCTAAAAGAAGTTCCTCCAAGAAAGCACAGGTCATGCCATCTGAATCACTTTGCCATAGACAGTTGGGTTCAATGGTTCTCAACCTGCAGGTTGCGACCCTTGGGGGTCAAATGACCCTTTCACAGGGGGGTCACATATCAGATATTCTGCATATCAGAGATTTACATTGTGATTCATAACAGTTGAAAAACTACAGTTATGAAGTAGTAACAAAAATAATTTTATGGTTAAGGGTCACAACCACATGAGGAACTGTGTTACACTAGATCTTAGCCAAAAGGCCGAGAAGCCACAAGGAACTGTATTAAAGGGTCACAGCAGAAGGAAGGGTGAAAACCACTGGGTTATACTGACCTACTTTGTTTTTAAGCTTTTGAGAAATACTAAATACTGTGTTTGTATATGTGTGTGTGTGTGTGTGTGTGTGTGTGTGTGTGTGTGTGTGTGTGTGTTCCATTCCATAATAACTCATTTTCCAAAGAGAATATAGGCATTTTTGTCTTTAGTGAGTGTTCATTTGTTATATTCATTTATTTACTTCTTCTTTGTTGCTCATCAAGTTGTCTTAAAATGTTTCAACATCTTTTATTTAGATAGGTCAACCTCAGCCTAAACAAAACAGAGAAAGAGATTTTGCAAAAAAAAATAATGCTCTTATGACTAACAAGCTCGCAATGAGCATATGCATGCCGCCATAAACTATGGGCAGATTCAAATGGAAGTCATTTAGACAAAATTAGACTTGTACCATATATTCTGAATGAATTAGTCTGCTCATAACAAGAGTGGCACCAGTCTGAGGTTGGGCAGACGGTTGCTGAGCAGATGTCCCTACAGAAGGACTTTTATGTGAGGTTCTTGTGGCCTTTTTGCAAGCTTACAATTCCAGAAGGCTACTTTATGATAGCTATTTCTAGACATCTATGTACAAGAGCCATCCTTTATAACCTCCTGGTTTTTCTTCCTGTTAGGATTGACTCGAGGGACTCCATTTTGACATTAACAATCTTTACTTTTTTTCTCCACAGACTGAAATCATATACCATATATCTGATTCGCTTAAAGTATATAATTCAAGGATTTTTTGATATGGTCAATATGGGCAACATTAGCCAATTTTAGAGTATTTTTATTATCTTTAAAATAAACTCTGGTCCTGGAGTAAAGGCTTGCCATACAAGCATGAGGACCCACCTGAGTTCAATCCCCAGAAGTCATGTTAAAAAAAAAAAAAGCCAGGCATGTTTGGGCATGTTTGTAATAGTAGCATTGGAAGGGCAGAGACAGAGAGATCCCTGGGCCTTGCTGGCAAGCCTCTAGCCTAGTTGGTGAGCGCTGGGTAAAAGTGAGAGACCCTGTCTCAACAAACAAGATGGATAACCTCTGAGGAATGACACATGGGATTGATTTCTGGTCTTCATATGCACAGATGTGCATGCATACACCCATACTCACACATGTACATATGCCCATACACACATCTACACACAGAGAACACACACCATATACACATAGACACACATAAAACTCTATCCCTGTTGCCTCCCTGTCTCTCCATGGATGGCAATTCCAGTTAGGGGCATCAACTGTGAGGACTGAGCTGAGCAGAAGCCCTAGGAACAGTCAGGTGATCTTTGCCTGTTGGTCCCTTGACAACAGCACATCATAGATGGTCAGATGTCAGGTTGCGGAGGCCATCACCATTCCAACATTAGCCATCCTCCTCTTTATGGAGCCCATGTAAGGGAACTGTGCTTGCCATTTGTCTGGGTTTCCTGGTATAGTTTTAACACACAAATCTACATTGGTAAGCTTATAGTTGGGTCTTGTTTACTTTTAAGAATAAGATGTTCAAGGCCGGGCGGTGGTGGTGGTGCACGCCTTTAATCCCAGCACTCGGAGGCAGAGGCAGGTGGATCTTTTTAAGTTCAAGGCCAGCCTGGGCTACCAAGTGAGTTCCAGGAATAAGATGTTCAAACCTTTGACCTACAATTTGTTTTTCTTGCAAGATGTGCTGTGGTAATGATGGCACAGAATTTGTGGGAGTGGCCAACCAATGATTGGTCCAACTTGAGGCTTATGCCATAAGAAGGAAGCCCATGCTTGCCACTTCCTGGATGGCCAGAAACCAGAGGCTGGATAACCCAGAGACCTATACTCATAGATCAGTGCCTAGCCCAACAGTCATCAGAGAACCTACATCCAGCAACTGATGGGAACCGATGCAGAGACCCACAGCCAAACATTAGGTGGAGTTTGGGGAACCCCACAGAAGATCGGGGAAGGATTGTAGGAGCCAGAGGAGTCCAAGACTCCACGAGAACACAGCCCACAGAATCAATTAAGCAGGGTTCATAGGGGCTTACAAAGACTAAAGTAACAATCACAGACCCTGTATAGGTCTGAGCTGGGTCCCCTGCATATAGGTTATGGTTGTGAGGCTTGGTGTCCTTGTGGGACCCATAACAGTGGGAGCATCAGCTGTCTCTGACTCTTTTGCCTGCTCTTGGGACCCTTTTCCTTCTACTGAGTTGCCTCGTCCAGCCTTGATATGAGGGTATGTAACTTGCTATGCCATGTTTTGTTAATATCCCTGGGAGACCTGCTCTTTTCTAAAAGGAAACAGAGGAGGAGTGGATCTAGGGGAGAGGGGAAATAGAGAGTGGACTGGGAGGAGTAGAGAGAGGGAAAGTGCCGTTGGGAGGTAATGTATGAGAGAAAAATAAATAAATGAAAGAATAAGATGTTCGTCAGCCTGTAGTCTGTGTCCAGAAGGTGGAACTGGCAGGTGATGGTGCCTCCATGCATAAAAGATGCACTCATCCTGCCTCTGCACTGACACTCAAGGTGGATCCAAATGCTGCTTGTAAAATGGACCCTGCCACCTGAGACACAATACAGGATGGAAGCCACTGTGCTACCCAACCAAGAGTGACTCATAGCAGGCCCAATGCAGACTTGAGCCTTCTCCCCAGTTTATGTTGGATTGTTTGCCTTCTTGTTCCTGGGTTGTTACATAGTCTAGATTCATGTTCCTTATCAGATATTTGATTCACAAATATTTTCTTTCGTTCTGATTCCTTTAAAGTATATAATTCAATTACGTGTGGTATTTGGATGTCTTTTCACTTTCTTGCTAGTGCACTTTGATGTTCAACAGTTTTTTTTATTTCAAATATTAGCTATTTATATTTTCTTCTCTTGTTTGTGCTTTTGGACTCATATCTGAGAACCCCTTGACAGATCTGAGGTCCTGATGACTTATTCCAATGTTAGCGTCTAAGAATTTTAATTTAACTCTTGTTTGTAGGTCTTTGACTCACTTTGAACTAATATTTATATACACTGTGAGGTATAATGCCATGAAATTTATATTTGATCTTTGTGCCCATTTCCTGGCACAGAGTACCTAAAATCATGGAACTGCTATTGTGAAAGTTTCTTTGTATATGCTAATGAGTATGAGGATTGTTTAGCAGAAAGATGTGATTGTCCTGCTGGGATTTCAGTCCTACCCCACAGCCTCTGGGAACAAGAAGGGAAATCAAATCTAAGTTGGTCTCCAAGAGTGAAAAATTTAATCAGTTATGCATATGTCAGGAAGCCTCTACAAAAACCTGGCAGGACAGGACTTGGGGAGCTTCTGCATTGTCCAATTTGTGTAGGCTCCCGTAGCTGGCATGCTGTGGAGGGTACAGAAGCCCCAGATCCACCTGTATAGCAAACCGGTAAATAACATGTTTCCATGAGTTCTGTGAGCTGTTTGAATAAACCAGTGAAGCCTGCAGAGAGTAGTGTAGGAACTCAGGGTGTGTGCAGCATAGACCCAGGCTTGCAAGTAGCATCTCTAGAGGGAAAAAGGACATTGCAGGCACAGAGGTCCCCTGATTTCTGCAGATAGCAGTTAGTGTCGGAGCTGCATTGAACCACAGGGCACCCAACTGGTTTCTACTTTTGCAGAATGGGTTGCTTGGTGTATGGAATCTCTGTCAGAAGTGATCTGTATTGTGATTACATCTAAGGAGAAACTTTTTTTTTCTATGTAAGGTAAGAATCCAGCTTCAATCTTTCACATATAGCTTTCCTGTTGCTTGGACCATTTGTTGAAAACATTACTCTTTCCCAGCTGGTTTGGTCTTGGGCCTACTGCCATCAACCAGTTAACGATAGACATATGATTTACTTCTGGCTTGCAATTCCATTCCATTGACCAACTCTCCAGCACCACACTGTCTTACTCACCATTGGTTTGTAAAAAGCCTTTGAATCAAGAAGTGCCTCTCGTATTTGTCCCTTTTTTATGAGATTGTTTGTTTTTTCTGGCCTCTAGAAACTCCCCATGAATTTTAGAGTCAACTTGGTGTCTGTGATGTAGTCAAGATTCTGATAAAAATTGCATAGGATGGGGGCGGGAGGGGGGAGGACAGGGGAACCCATGGCTGATGTATAAAATTAAAACACATAATAATAATAAAATAAATTTTAAAAATTGCATAGGAGGGCTGCAAATACAGCTCAGTGAGACAGCACTTTTATACTTACATTGTGAAGTTTATTTTTTAATATTTTATCCTTTTCAATGTTATCATAAAAAGAATTGGTTTCTTAATTTCATTTTTGATTGTTGTTAGCATATAAAGTAAGATTGGTTTTTGTATCTTGTATCATACAATTTTGTTGAACTTATGTACTAGGGATATTTTGTTAGTGAGTTTTGGGGATTTTCTACATTAGCTAAATTTGTTTGTAAACAGAGAAAGTTTAGCATCTTGTTTTCCAATCCAGATATGTTTTTCAGCCTATTGCTCAACCTTTGTTTTCCAGGCCTATCATATTGTCCCATTGAAAAGGCTTTACATGTCTACATGTGACATCAAAGCCTACATTTCCAAGCTCTTTCAGATAGCTAGTTCTTGAGCCTAGAAGACAGACCTCTGGATGACTACATGACATTGAAACCTGGTGTATTAGTTAGGGTTCTCTAGAAAAACAGAACTGATAGAATTATATATATATATATATATATATATATATATATATGGGGATTTACACACACACACACACTTATTAGAGTGGCTTACAGGCTAATCCAGCAACATCTACCAACGTAAAGACCAGTAGCTGTCCAGTCCACGAAGCTAGGTGTCTCAGCTGCTTCAGTAGACACTGAACTCTGGAAGCAGTACGTTCTTGTGTCTATGAAGGAAAAGACTTCACAATGAGAGTGAGGGAAAGTAGGCAAAGAACAAAAGCTTCCTTCTTCCATGGCCTTTATCTAGTCTTCCACTAGAAGGTGGAGCCCAGATTAAAGGTGGGTCTTCCCACCTTAAAAAATCTGGATTAAATATGGGTCTTCCCATCTCAAAAGATCTGAATTAAAGGTAGGCCTTCCCACTTCAAAAGATCTGGATTAAAGGTGGGCCTTCCCACATCACATGATTTAATTGAGAAAATTCCCTTGTAGGTGTACCCAGTAGCTTGAGATTTAGTTAATTTCATTTATAGTCAAGTTGATAGCCAAGAATATCATCATACCTAGAAAGAGGGTTGGGGAATTTGTTAGTTCTTGAACACACAAACACTGGTCTAGAGATAGCAGGGCCCACAGGTCCTAGATAGACATTGGTCCTGTGGATGTCTCATATTGGATCTCTCATACTTGTCTCAGTCTGAGGGTGGTGCTATGCACCTGCTCTGAGTAAAGTTCTTGAGGTCCATTCTGCATTCCACTGAGTCACACCTAAACTCTTCATCTTAGGGTACAAGTCCTAACACCACCTGGTCTCACCCTAGTCCCCATCTTCCCTCAGTGTTTCCATGAGATTTTCTAACTGAAAAGTCACCGCATTTTAGGTTTACCTGAAGTCCCAAAGAGTGAATTATGTTCTCATGCTTTGATAACCTCCAGCCAAACGCTTGAATGCACACAAATGGTGGTCATCAAATCATGTACTTACATTGTGTTAGTATTTCTGGTTAGTGTCTGCCTTTTAAAAAAAAAAAAAAAGGAAACCCAGTGAAATGGAGTAGCAACTCTTTACTCAGGGACTATCACCCTGTCCCTTCTTTTTGAGGAGCTGTTCCTCACTCACTCAACCCTTACTGTACCACGAGACCCCAGTAGTGGACCCTTCTCTTGCAGCACTAACAACTGGCAACGTGTGACTTCACCTGACGCAGTGAAGTTCTTTTCTATTGGCTTTTTGATTGTCCCTGTGTGGAGGAGATTTTCCTCTTAGGTAGTGGAGCTAGGAAGGAAAAACTTGACGTTCCTGTTTCTCATGTTATCATCTTCAAGAGGATAACTGCCAGAACAAAGGAAAGATAAGCTAAAATACGAGGAGAAAATCTGGAAAGCAACCAGGGCTCTGATTCACGTCAATAAATTTCTCTGTTGCTTCAGCTAGTTTAGATTTCAAATTTCTGAGCTGAACACAAGAGTCCTGAAAGGTTCTTTTCCCAGGCAGAAGTCAGTATTCAATTGTGTACACATTCATAGAGGATGCAGTACAGAATGGGCACTCCAAATGCTTACTGTTTTCAAGCAGAGTACAAACCGGTTGAATTAGTTGATTGAGAACTGTGTTGGAAAATGAAAAGAAAGCACTCAGTGTTGCTGCTGTGGATTGAAAGAACAAGGGCTTGATGTTTTGTGTGACTCTATGAGAGCAAAACAATAAAACCATCCAGAAGAGGAATAAACACGGTGCCAACTTGGCAGAGGGAAGGCTGAGAAGCCACGGCCGCCATTCCCTTCCTCCTTCTCCAGTGGTCTTTCTCTACCTTTTAGGAAAGAATAAGGTCGGTTTTGCTTGTTAATGATGGAAACTGGAGGAGATGTGCGCTCCCTTCCCTGGGCCTGGCTGTAGCTCACTGTCCTACTGGGATGTGGGAAGCCAAGGAATAATGCAAAGAGGGGCTCAGTGGTCAGAGCTATGGGGCCCTTGCCATACTTATGCTCAGACGTTCGGCAAAATGAAGATTCATTGTAACAGTGCCAGAAAATGTACCCACAGCTACCCCAGGCTGGTATGGCTGGTTTCAGGACTCTGTGTTTTGCCAACTTTGGTGATTGTACCAATCACAAGTTCAAGATCTTAAACAGTCTACTGTTTGTAAAAACCAAGTGCCATTTATTCCTGAAGCAGAATGGGATCTTAGAGGTCATCTGATTCAACCTCCAACTGCTGCCCAGTCATTTCCTCATATGCTTTTTAATTAATTTCTGAATTCCTTCTAAACTCATTTCTAAAGAGAGATACAAACTTTAGAAAAATCCATTCCATCGTAGAAAATTAGAAAAAAAATTATTTTTTTTTATAAAATTGAAAATTGTTTTATGAACTTTCCTACTAAAGACTCATATGCCCTTGCCTTTACATTGTAGGAAATAAAGCTAATCACTCTTGGAAATCCTTCCCATCCTCAAGGCACCTATGGCATCTCTAGGGAACATAACAGATTCTTCATTAGTCCCACATGGGACATTAGCATTTTAATCTCCTTTAGGATGGGTGAGAGCAGCAAAGAGTGCAGGACACAGCCAAAGAAGCAGTCCCGATCCTCAATGTATATTCAAGTCTCTGTGAGTCTGCATTGCGCTCTCTCTCTCTCTCTCTCTCTTCCCCTCTTTCCTCTCTGTCTCTGTCTCTGTCTCTGACTCTGTCTCTGTCTCTCTGTCTCTCTGTCTCTGTCTCTGTCTCTGTCTCTCTCTCTCTCTCTCTCTCTGTGTGTGTGTGTGTGTGTGTGTGTGTGTGTATGTGTGTGTTTGTTTTTTGAGTCTCACTACGTATTCCTGGCTTTCCTGGAATTCATTGTGTAGACTTGGCTGTCTTCAAATTAACAGTGATCCTCCTTCTTCTGCCTCCCAAGTGCAGATCCCAAGTGGGATTAAAGGTGTGTGTCTGACTGGTTTAGTCTTTCCCAACTTCAGGTTTATCATTGCTGAGAGCCATCCCCTATCAACATTTCAGTTATTTAATTTGTAAAATAGGTAATCTTAAAGATTATGAAGGCATCCCTTTAAAATAGTGATTATAATGCCTGGAGCACACATACATTGTTATCACTATACCTGTTGTTCTATTTTAATATTATGTATGATAGCTTGAATTGTTCTAATAGAATATAGATTGGGTGACATAAATTACAGAAAGTTGTTTCTTACAGTTCTGAGGGAGGGATGTTCAAGGTCAATAGGTCAAAAGATAGGCTTCCCTCGAAGGATGTTTCTCTTGTTTCCCAGGTGGACATTAGTTCAATGTTAAATGACTTATTTGTTTTCATATTGGAGGAGGTTGCACAGAGATGTCTCCTTTTCGAAGGGATAAGGACACTAATTGTACTAGATCTCGACTTTGACTCTGCCCTGTGATCTCTCTTAACCCTCACTATCCTCTAAAGGCCTTGTGTCTATATACAAACATGGGGCGGAGAGCAGAAGTATCACTCGGTCTTCGGCATGTAATTATTGTATTTCCAAAATTTTAAAGAAAAACGTGAATCCCATTGAAGGAGTCAGCATCTATAAGGAGTCGATTCCAGGTGAGACACTGAACATGGAACTGTGGGTGGGTGAGCAACATTAGCAAGCTAAGATTTGAGAAGCTGTTGGTAAGACTGGTGGGAATGGAGGGTGGGTTGGGGGGCAAGGGGCAGGGGCAGGAGGATGGAGGACAGGGGAATCTGTGGTTGATATGTAAATGAATAGAAAATATCTTAATAATAATAATAATAATAATAATAATAATAATAATAATAATAAAGACTGTAGGGCATGGTCAGCTCATGGGCAACAGTGTGCAATTTCTCCTCAGAGCAGTGGGTGGGAGAAGGGCTGGTGTGTTCTGTGTATTCCTAGCATCATCTTGTCTGTGTTGTGAAGAATGGGTTGGAGAGGAGTTAGTCTTATGAGAAATCTACTACACACACATTAATGGTGGATGAGAAGAAAAGTATTAAGGATCTGAGCATAGAAATCCAGAATAGAATTTGAACTCAAGTCTCAATGGTAATTTTTTTCAGCCTTGCTAATAACTAGTAATACCCTCCCCCACAGCCCTTCTATAATCTCTGCTTTTCTCAGATTGTTGTGGAAGAGTGAATTTTTGGTGCTGTTACTAATTAGCATCATGTAAGATAAGCAGCAATTTGGTTGGAACATTTTAATAATAGTTATTTTCTCTTTTGCCTGTATTTAAAAGTTCTAATTTAATGAATAAATTATCTTTAGAGATCTAAGTTATTTCTAGTTTTGTTGTTCCATCTGATATGTTAATTTCGTCAACAGATTTATTTTAATAATGAAGAAGAAACTTAGAGGGAAAAAGCACCTTGAAGTCTAAGACAACTTGC
Source organism: Onychomys torridus (assembly GCF_903995425.1). NCBI lineage: Eukaryota > Metazoa > Chordata > Mammalia > Rodentia > Cricetidae > Onychomys > Onychomys torridus. The sequence goes on from NC_050452.1 coordinate 34,603,982, forward strand.
ACATTAATATCCCAAGGAATTCTGGTGCGGAAGGGTGTCCACAAGGGGTTTGGATGATGGTATTCATAGAACCGTCTTCATATTCAAAGATGGGACACTGCTGAATTAGTCATCTGAACTTACTTTGAGTGATTTTTAACCACTTGGGATAGGATTGATTTTCATTTGATCGAGCAGCTAGGAGCTGAAACAGAAACAGCAATGGACCAGAAACCAGCTCCCAGCTTTGGCTCCATCATTAGCTGGCTGAGTGTTTCGTCACAAGCCAATAGCTTTTTTGGATCTCAACTATTCTCAGAAAATGAGGGAACAGAAATAGATCATTTGTAAGGCCAAGATAGGCATGTGCCTATTATAATGGCCATGCTTTGCACAAGGAATGGAGTAGAACAGTTAAGGTTCCCATCCTCTCTGCATGTTCTCTGGAAATGGAGGCATGACTTCTAAACTACATTAGCAACAGCTAGGTGACCTTCGAGGTAACGTGTGGAAAGACAATGAAATGGACTGTGTCATAAAGAGAGATCTGAGGTGTTGGAAGTGACTGTAACGAGTGAGTAGTTGAGTTAATTTCATAGATCAATCTGAGATGCTGGAGGTAAGAAAGAGGTCACCAGACAGAGCTCCAGGTAAGGTAAGACTGTTTGATGCAGCTGGTAATGCTAAAGAAGAAGCTGGTGCATTCCAGGTCAGTGCAGCTGCAGCACATATAGCTAAACTGAAAATGATACAGAATAAGGTGTAAGGCATGGACAATGGCCAGATCTTAGACATTTGCTTCTCATTTTAACATTCAAGAATAATGATGGCCCATGGGACAGTTCTGGCTGTCTTGTCTTACTTGAACTATTACTCTGGGTGTCACATGGGAAGCATACTGAGGGTAAGTATGAAGCAGACAGCCAACCAGAGGCTACTGTTGCAGTCCCTGTGAGAGGCAAGGGGAGCCATGGAGGAAGTGTGCAAGCAAAGGTCAGTGTACTACAGAGTAGAGAGTGCTTGCTAAGGCACCATCGTGGTGAATCTTGACTTTTAACACCATCGGATTAAGAAACGCCTAAGAGATTGCCAAAGCAGATCTCTAGGTGTGTCTGGGAGGATGTTTCCAGAGACAACTGCGTATCAAGGGCTCTTGGTATGATTTATAATGAATGATTTAACTCATTGGTGGATTCAAAATCTCAATAGTCTATGGAGGAGATGGAACTTGGGAGTGAGGGTGGGACTTAGTTTTTAAGGAGTTTTAACTCACAGGAATTGTGTCCCTGAGGTCTATACCTTCTCCTGGCTCTATCTCCTGTCTACCATGAGGTAAAGAAATGCCTCTGCCACAGGTTCACATCATCATGATATTTGCCTAAGTGCATGGGGGGAAAACAACTGTTAAGTGAGCTCTCTGAACCTGTGAGCCAAAATAAACCTTTCCCCCCTTAATTGCTTTTCTCAGGTGTTTGGTCACAGGATAAACCTAGATAATGCATGGATGTCAACAGCTCTGACCTCTTGACCTATGTGACCCTATGCTTCTTTCTGAGTTACTCCCCACCCACAGATGTCTTATATGGCAGGTAGGAATGAGGAAGGTGATGGTTATGTGACAACTCCATGCTCACCAAGAGATCTGAGGGAGACCTGGACTCTTGTTACATGAGTCAGGGGGATGGTCAATGTGAGGAACATCTCCCAAGGGAGATGAAAACAAGGGGTAGGGTTGGCATTTAGACAAACCCAAGCCCTCTCAGATAGCAAAGGTTTGCTTTCTTCCCTTTTCAAATTTATTCCCAAGAACTTGGTACATTCAGTTTGGCTGTAGTGGAGACAGCTGTTTGAAATAGAACTGAATCCAATTTCCATGACATTTTGTACGCATGCAGAGCTTGGCATTGATGTGATTCGTGAGTGCAATTAATAAATGGCAGCATTATCTTGGAATTCTCAGTGTATTATATTTTTCAGGAAATGTGATCTAGCTAACCTTTATCAATGTATGCTCTGCCTTCATTTTTATTTAGTCATTTCACTAGAGTTTTTGGACACATATCCCTAAAATATAATTATCTTCCTTATCAAACTGAACAGTAGGATGGTTCCCTTCTTCTGTGATACCACACCATGGGGCGTGTTGAATTTAGAAAGAATAACAAATCAAGCAGAGATTCAAAAAGTGTCACATTCATTATGAAAGCTGCTGAGAATGTTAGCAGTGTCTCTGAGATATTGCCTACATCCGACTTTGCCAATCATTTTCTCACTAAAACAAGCAAACAACAAAACAAAAAAACAAAAACAAAAATGACCCATAGTGATGCCAATGACACCTGGGAGACCTAAACATTTGGTTCATTCATTGATGAGGTATTTAACTCCTTACTCTATATAGGGCTCTGTCTGAACACCTTGTGAAATTGTAAATCATAATGATATTCTTGAGTTCCATTTGGCTGTGTGCTTGGGAAGGTCATGTGGAAAGACTAAATAAAGCAAGAATTTACAAAGGTATAATGGAGCTTACACTGTAGGAGAGTAAATTCAGATGATACGTCATGGATTGTAGCCATGCTTACTAAACTGTTACATGTGCAGAAATTTCTTAGACATCTCATTAAAATAGATACGTAGCTCTCCCAGACCTGTTGTCTTAGTTACTTTTCTATTGATTTGATAAAACTCCATGTCTTAGTTAGGGTTTTATTGCTTTGAAGAGACACCATGACCACTGCAACTCTTACAAGGAAAACATTTAATTAGGGTGAATTGCTTACAGTTTCAAAGGTTTAGTCGATTATTATCATGGCAGGGAGCATAGTGGCATGCAGGCAGACATGATACTGGAGAAAGTAGCTAAGAATCCTACATATTGCAGGCAACAGGATGGGTGGTATCCTGAGCATAGGAAACCTCAAAGCCCACCCCACAGTGACACACTTCATCCAACAAGTCCATACCTCGTAACAGTGCCACCCCCTATGAGATTATGGGGGACAATTACATTCAAACTACCACAGGCCATGACCAAGGCAACTTGTAGAAGAGAGAGTTTATTGGGAGCTTGCAGTTTCAGAGGGTGAGTCCATACCATCATGGCAGGAAACATGACAACAAGCAGGCAGGCATAGTGCTGGAGCAGTAACTAAGAGCTTATATCTTGATCCACTAGCACAAAGTAGAGAGGGAGCCAACTAGAAATGGCATGGGCTTTTGAAACATCCAAGCCTGTTCCCAGTGACACACATCTTCCAACAAGGCCACACCTCCTAATCCTTCCCAGACAGTTCCACCAATTGAGACCAAGTATTCAAATATGAGAGGCTAAGGGGTGGGGCTGGGGCGGAGGGCTTTCTCATTCACACCACCACATGTCTGGACTGGGAATTAGGAGACACTAGGTTTTCAGTTGATGCTGATGTCCTTGTCATGTCACTAAGCTGACTTGTTAGGGCACTGCAGGTAACTCTTAGGGGCACCATGGGAGTTTCGTTTTGTTTTAATTTAAAGCAAAACTAAACAAGAGACAAGGTGGTACTGATCATCTGCTGTGAGAGTTGCTGGTCAGAGGTGGGTTCTAGCTTGAATAGAACAGACTGTATTTCTCTGGATCTTTGAAAACTTATTTACTTTATGTGTGCCTGTGGGGAGCAGGGTAACATGGGGCATTTTTTGGAGTGGCTCTCCTCTGACCTCTTTTGGATACTGTCATGCCTTTGCAAAGCTGGAGCCTTGGTAGCAGTAACCAAATTACAAGTATGTAAAGACTCACGTGGGACAGACGTTGACAATGGCAGGGTCTGATTTGATTTCAAAGCATGAGATGTTATGTAGCCATAGGTACATACATCCCACTAGCAAATAATGATCCTGATTGTTTTAAAATAACAGCTTTCTTTTAGTGTGTGTGTGTGTGTGTGTGTGTGTGTGTGTGTGTGTGTGTGTGTCTGAGAGAGATAGAGAGAGAGAGAGGGACAGAGAGAGGACAGTTTGGGGGAATTATTTCTTTCCTTCTACCATGTGAGTTCTTGGTATCAAACTCAGGTTGTGAGTTTGGTAGCAAGTGCTTTTACCCACTGAGTCATCGCTATGTCCCTACTTGTGTATATAACATAAGTACTTAATGTAATTTAGGCGTCTCTTCCATACACTGTCCCCAAGCCTCTCCCTCCTGCTTCCCTTTATCTTTTTGGTTTCCCTTCAAGCTTTTACTTTACCCTTCACACCATCCAGGACAGATCTGTAAAACAGCCACATTCTATGATTCTATGATTTCCAAGCAACTGGAGTATTCTCAGGTCAGGATCCTTTACCACGCTGCTTGGGCAGATCTGTATGCTGCTCCCAACTTACAACGGTTCAACTTTAATGATTGTTTTCATTTTGCCACGGTATGAAATTATCTGCATTGACTAGGAAGCCTGCTTCAGGTTTTGGCCATCTCAATAGCGGGTGCCATGCAGTATGATACTCTTGTGATGCCGGACCTGCTGCCACAGTTAGTCCTGCAATCATGAGGGCAAACACCCAAAACTCTGAAGAAGACTGTGTTGCTGAGCCAGAATGTTTAATGGGTTAGATACATTAAATACCTTTTCTAGTCATGAACATTTCATCTTCCAATGGATTTAGTGGGATGTAACCTCAGTTGAGGGACATTAAGACTTAATTATGAGATCCTCTTTTGGCATGGAGTAAATGGGAAAACTTTAAGATACTGTAAACAGAGAAGGTTCTGGGAACTTCTGGGTTAGATAATAGATATTATGAATTCAGAAAGGAAGGCACAAAAGTCTGGTGTGGTTGAAGGTCACATGAAGGACTTAGATCCCCAGACATGTCCTGAAGGTTGTGGACAGAAGGGAGGCAATATGACTGCCTTTTTTTTCATTTTAAAATGTATTTATTGTGTGTGTGGAGGGGGGAGTACATCACGGCACATGTATAGTGATCAGAAAACAGCTTGCAGGAGTTAGTGCAGGGGTCAGTTCTCCTTCCACAATGTGGGTCACGGGGATTGAACTCAGGTCCTTAAACTTGGCAGCAATAGACTCCCCCTCCCCCCCCCAGTCATCTCACTGCCCTGCCATAACATTTTCTGATAGACATGAACAGCAGCACATGCTTAGATTTCACACTTATTTGAAACCCGTTTTCTTTGTTGGATCTTGGGCTCCACACACATTCTTACTCAGGATTCCCTCTGACAGGCAGGACCAGAGCTGAGGAGCCAACAGCCCCCAGCCAGGTCTCCTTCATCATCTCTATCTGGAGAGGGTTTGGGGCACGGGGCTATGTGATTAGGACCAGCATAGTCCTTCCTTGGTGAATAACACAGATGGCAGCTGGCAATGGCTGTGGCAAACCACAGTGTGCCCCTGTGGTTCGGATTCTTCAAGAATCAGACGCTTATTTTCATCCTCTTATAAGCATCAAACACATCAGCTGTCATCAAACACATTGATGTCTTATCACCTTCTTATTCTGGTTTGGGAGCAGGTCTGTTCTTTCTCTACAGATTATATTGATTGATTTGCCACAGCGTCTCGGACATATACACAATGGTGAAAGAAGTCATCAGTTTTACCATTTTGCTCCACATTGTTTGGCAGTGATGGGGATCTTGGAACAGTAGACAGTGGAGGAGGAAGTTGGGTTAAAACAACAGGTGACAGGAACCGAGACACAGCAGGAGTCGTGTAGTATTTTAGGATGATGGTTCTCGATTGTGATTCAGGATGGTGAGAGGGAGGATCCTCGGCCCAGGGAGCGCTGCTGAGAAACTCTGCCGTGAAGTTTTGCCATGCCGTGATACGGGCCTTGGGAACAAAAAGGAAAAGAAAGTGTTGGCTACAAGACATTCTCTTTCCTGGTGAGATGATCTATAACTCCCATCACATTCAGAAGAAGAACTTGGGATCCTCCCCAAATCCAAGAACAACTGTTCTAGATGATGGTTTTCGTAGATTGGTGGATGAATGGTGTTAAAAGAAGCTATGAAGGAACCGGCGATAAGGAAAACAAAGGTGTTGATGAACATTTTCAAGAAATGTGACTCAGCAGGGCAGTGGTGGCGCACACCTTTAATCCCAGCACTTGGGAGGCAGAGGCAGGCGGATCTCTGTGAGTTCAAGGCCAGCCTGGTCTATAGAGCAAGATCCAGGACAGGCTCCAAAGCTACACAGAGAAACCCTGTCTGGGGGTCAGGGGGAAGAAATGTGACTCAAAGAAGAAAAACATACTGTGGTAGCTTGAGGATGTGGAAGAGACAAGTGAAACTCTTCAGAGGAGAGAGATGAGTCCACTGGCTCTGAGGGGGAGGAGCCAGTGAAGAAACACAGGTGGACTGAGGGGAAGAGGGAGGTCACGTGTGGAGAGAGGGCGTCCCCAACGGCAGGGAGGGAGTTGGCACACTGTACTGGGGAATATGGTGGCGTGCCTGTCGTCACCGGCGTTGCTGTATCTCTATTACTGAGTTGAGTAATGCTCTGTGAACTTTCTCTAAAGCAGTCAGTTAGCAAATATGTAAATCGATAAATCAGTAAGAAGATGGAAAGCAGGAGAAGAGGGAAGGGTTGGAAAGAGAGAGAGAAAGAGCAAAGGGAAGGGCAAACCGAGTGTTACTTCAGGAGAGAGAAACGAAGAAGTGGAAAAGAGGAATGGAATTGAACGTTGTATGCTCCTATACATCAAGCCTCTTCTGTGACGATAACCGTGGCATGCGTTAGTGCTAAAGCCTCGGGCTGAAGTTCACACTCAGAGCCCCCGGGAGGCTCTGCGGGAAGGGTCCATTTTATCTTCCGTGTACTGTGATTTCTAAACTGGGAGTGGGCTGCCTGATGGGCTGTTTTTATTTCAATATTCTTCATTTCTTTGTACCACCTGGGTTTCAGGTATATTTAATTATCTTCCCTAAACACCATATTCTTCTTTTAATGAAAGTCTTTAAAAGAAATCAAAACAAAGTCTTTTAGATGCAGATGCAAATTACACTTTGTGTTTTGTTTGCATTAAAAAAAAAAAAAACAAACAAACCACAAGGAACACCTTGTCTGTTTCCCCGTGGACTGTGGCAATTGCATTTTGGGCTTTGTTTTTAAACAAGAATAGAATTCCATTAGGATACCATTATCAATAATGCTCATGAAATACCAAAAAAAACAAATTCAGCTTGTGCTTTGAACATCTGGGTGTTAACTAGCAGTCCACTAAGGAATCAATAGCCACAAAAGCCTCTACTTCAAAGACAATAGACACATTTTACCTAAAGTCAGTTTTCATTAGCGTGAAATGTGTGCTCAGCTTCTACCATGTGCTAGACACTACATTGTCCTTAACTTCAAGGAACTCACAACCAAGGAAATAAGTTTAAGTTAATTAAGAATTATGATAAAAATGGCTGCTGTTTCTCTGAACATTCACCGTGTGGCAAGCACTGTTCGACACTTTCCACTACTAACCTGTGTCATTGCACACTGTAATAGTGTCACAGGTACTATTTTAGCCCCACTGTACAAGTGTGGACTGTGAGGAATAGATGAGTATTACAGATGTTTCCTGATGTTCTGCATGTTACTATTGGGAAATGGTAGACTCTTTAGGGGATGGGGTCTGGTAGGAGGTCTTTAGGTCACTGGAAATCTGCCCTCATTGGGTGTCGTGGGGACCAGGCTGCCTCTCTTTTGCTGGCCAACTGTGCCACATACTCCCACTATGATATGCTGGTTTGCCATGGGCCCAAAGATTGGGACAATCCATCGTGGACTGGAAACTTTAAACTGTAAGCCGAGAGTTGCTCTGGGATAAATGCTTTTGTACACTGGTTTAATAAAACTCTGATTGGCCAGTAGCCAGGCAGAAAGTATAGGCAGGGTAAGCAGAAGAGGAGAATTCTGGGAAGAGGAGGGCTGAGACAGGAGTCACCAGCCAGACACAGAGGAAGCAAGATGACAAGGGAGAACTGAGAAAAGGTACCAAGCCACATGGCTAAATATAGATAAAAAATATGGGTTCATTTCAGTGTAAGAGCTAGTCAATAATAAACCTGAGCTAATGGCCGAGCAGTTATAAATAATATTAAGTCTCTGAGTGATTATTTTTATAAGCGGGCTATGGGACTGCAAGGGCTTGGTGGGACTGGAAAAACATTCTGACTACAGAGAGTAAATATTTTCTGAGGTAATTATCTTGAGTATTTTGTTAAAGTGCCAGAAAGCTGATAAACAACAAGAGTTCAATGGCTTATCTAAAGTTGTATGATGAGTAACTGGTGATCCCACTCAGCCTACAGCCTGACCATTCCACAGCATTGAAACAGGGAACCTGGGACAGAAGGCCTTCTGAGTGTAGGGGGCGCTTCCCAGGCAGGTGACTTTTGAGGGGGTGTTTAGGGTGAAGAACATGATGATGTATATGCAGAAAAGTCTGGTGTCACTGGACTCAGATGCAGGGGGCCCAGGGTTGGAGATAGGGTTGGAGACTGCAAAAAGATGATCAGGCAAGCTCTCAAAGTGAGAAGGTTAGGTTCTAGGACAGACTCTAAGGAGAGGAACAGACAGGGGAGGAACATGTTGCGGGCATAAATAAGTCTTATTCTCCCAGCAATTCTGGATTCTTATTTGTATTTTTTTAATATATCAAACAAGGAAGAGGGTGTTGGAGAGAGGATTCAGCAGTTAGGAGCACTTGTTACTCTTGCAGAGGACCAGGGTTCAGTTCCAAACACCTGTATGGTGATTCACAATCATCTGTAACTCCAATTCCATAGTGTGCAATGCCCTCTTCTGACCTCCTCAGCACTGCACACTTGTGATGCTCTTACACACATGCAGGTAAAACACTCATACATGTAAGATAAAATAAATGAATCCAAAAAGAAAAAAAGAACCACAAAGGTTAAATTAATGCAAATTGTAGTAACTTTTAACTTGCTCACTCCTTAATAAATAACAAATCTGTTTATATTTCATATTAATAAGAGATTGATAATAAGGAATTGGGGATAGTGAGATTGTCCAATGGGTAAAGGTGCCTGCTTCCAAGTCTAACAATCTGAATTTGATCCCCAGTTTCCACATGGTAGAAGAAGAGGACAAACCCAGCAAGCTGTGCTCTGACCTCTACACACATGCTGTTTCATGTTCAACTCCCTCCACACACAGAAATAAATGTAATAAGAACATTCTTTTAAAAAATTAACTTTAATAATCATTCACTGATAAGGAAATTTAAAGAGATTTAAATTATTAATAAAACAGAGGTGTTTAATTATTAACTTTAATTAATAATAAATTAATAAGACTAATAAAAATTAATATAAATAAAACATAGTGAGAACGTGTTTCTTAGAAACCAGATTGTCCTTGAATGCTTTGGGAAAAAGCATATTTCTTGAATGTTGATATAAACTGACTTGTCCATAATTATATGTTCTATCCTGATTCAATTCCAGGTTTTACTCTGGGGCCAAATTGAAGTCTTGGATATATGTGTAATCCAAGTAATTCTTCCCAGGCACCCTGCAACCCCTCTTTTTCAGGGATGGGCTTTCTTTTAACCTAGATGTTAAAGTAGCATGAGCCCCCCTCTCTGGTACTGAGGAAAAGCCACCATTTCCCCAAGTTTGTCAAAGCTTCCTCCAGGGTCTCACATTATCAAGGTCACCTCCTGTTTTGAATTTCAGACCTCATTGAATGATTTGCTCCTTTATAATCATCCCTACCTATTTCGCTTTTTTGTTTGTTTGTTTGTTTTCCCTCCCTAAAAAAAGTGCTGCTTTCTTCCTAAGAAGAATTCTTGCCTTCCTTCTGGGCCAACTAGTCTAAACCGCACACAGCTTTGAAAATAATAATGTTTTCTTTCCTATTACAGTAATACCTTCCATTACTGCAGGTATTCTAATTGCATAGTACATTACAGTTTTCGAAACATACGCACAATGGGGCAGGGGGTTTTTGTCCTCATCTTGGAGGGAAATAGGGAGGGACTCTTACTTGTAGAGTGCCTTCTATGAGGGAGGCTTTGCACTTGCTGACTCAGGTGGTCGAGTTCATTAGCATATAAAATCTAATTAAGTGAGTTTCCCCTTCCATTCTTGACAATAGCTTTGCAAGGTAAGCATATGCATTCGTCATCTATTGCTGGATTATAAACAATGCCAGAATGTAGCAGTTTCAAACCACAAACATTTGTTATCTAACAATTTCTGCAGGTTAGGACTCTGGGTTTGGCTCTCAGGAGGGCAAAGTCTTGCTAGCTGGCTAGCTGGCAGTCTGAGCTCATCTATGTTAAAATTGTCTCCCAAACTCACTTAAAAGGCTGATCGAGGCCACAGGTCCTACGCTAGCTCAAGTCTCCCTCTGTGCATTGTATTTCTATGAAACAGTTCATGATGTGGCCCTTGGTGTTCTTCACATGAGTGAGCAGGAGAGTGGACAGAGTTCAAATTTTGGAAGATGTCGTCTGTTTGGAATCCAACATCAGAAGTGCCACTTGCATCTTCATTCTATGACATAGAATCTATGTGACAGAAAAGAATTGCTAGGTCTCTTCACGTTGAAGGTGAGATTACTAAGGAGGATGAACACCCAGGATCAGGAGTGTCTGCAGCCACCTTACAGGGCGTGTTAATCCCGCCGGTAGAGCATAAGACCACTACTGCAATTTTTGAGCCAATTTGAAGCAAGGTTTAACTAAATACTGGCTAGGATGATGGACTCTGGCCAGATCTATTCCTGGGTTCCCACAAAATGGAAAAGAGTCACTTTTTGCAGAGGCTTAAAAAGGCAAAACCATAAGACCACCATATTTCCCATCAGGTACAATCAGGGCCAAGCATACATCCTGACATACTTCCTGCCTGTGTACCTCCTGCCTACATCCAATCAGGGCCAAGCATACACTTTGATTTATTTCCCAGCTCTCATCTACATGTGATCCAATACATTTGGTGCAGTTGAGTCAAACAAGCTTGTTTAGGGGAGTGAGAACATGTAGCTGTTATCGCCCATAAATAAAAGCCTCCAGCATTTCAGGAACTATCTTCCTTGGACAAGGGGCTCACAGGTTAGAGGCATTTTTGCCTTATAGCTCTCTTAGGCATGGTACTTAAAACTTAAAACATAACTTTGGTTCTGACAGGTGCCTGCCTCAGAATTTATAGTTCTCTGTTTCATGTTATGGCCATTCGATCCTATTAATCGAACTTTGACAGAACAAGGACCTTGCATGCTAGAGAGGATACTCAGATGTCAGTAACTAGTCCCATGTATGTCTGCAGCATTTAGTAAGGCAGCAAAATGGGGTTTATTTATAGAGAATAAATTCCCAGAATTACAAAGTTCAATTCAAAAATTTTAATAGTTTTAAAATAAAGAAGGCAACAACAGTACAGAGGGTTCCCTATTCTCTTTTTTAGTTTCTGCCATCATTGCCTTCTACTGTGGTAGGCCTGCCTCTTATAACTAAGTGTTAGTGGTCTAACACTTAGTCAAGTCACACTGTCAGATTCCAGTGGGTTTTTTCCTGATGCTCTTTATCTGTTCCAGGGTCCTAGTCAAAACATTCTATTACCTGTAGTTGTGTCTTCTAGGCCTCAACGAGTCTCCAACAGTTTTCCCAGAGCTTCCCGGTGTTTGATGACCTTGTACTTGTGAGCAGTACTGATCTGGTATTCTGTAGGCTGTATCTCAGTTTGGGTTTGTCTGATGTTTTCCCCATGGAGATTCGGCACTCCAGAAAGGTGAAATATTTGACATTGATACCATCTGCAAAAGGCAGAAGGAAGCTGAGATCTAGAACCCTAAGTTATATCTACACATTGGGCACAGTGATCTTTGAAGGCACAAATCTTATCTTATGCCTCTCTTCCCATTACCTGAGACTCTTTCAACATCTTCCAAAGATTACTATCATGTGGTCTATAATTAACAAGACCTAGACAGTGTACTGTTCACTGATGAGCCAAAAGTATATACAATTCCCAGATAGCTCTTGATTTTGACATCTCTCTTCGTTTGGGCTTCTGTTGCTTTGATGAAATAACCATGCCTGAAGAAGCTTAGAGAGGAAAGGGTTGATTGGGCTTACACTTCCATATGGCTGTCCATCATTGACATAAATCAAGACAAGAACTCAAGCAGCACGGAACCTGGAGACAGAAGCTGATAGAGAGGCCATAGAGAAATGCTGCTTACTGGCTTGCTCCTCATGGCTTGCTCAGCCTGCTTTCTTAAGGAAGCCTCCCACATCAATCACTAAGAAAATGCCTTACAGCCCGAACTTATGGAGGAATTTTCTCAATTGAGGTTCTCTCCTCTCAGATGACTTTAGCTTGTGTCAAATTGACAGAAAATTATCCTGCATAATTTCTAAGGTGATCAAAAGGGTGATAGAAAAGGTGATTGAAAGACCTCTGGGTGTCTTCCACAAGGATGGGATTATGGGATGAACTATGTCTGCTCTGAATGCATATTCAAATTGTAACACCTGCTATTTGTGAATGTGAGTTGATTTGGAAATGGTCCTTGTTGATTACATCACATTAAAAAGACACAGTGGAGAGGGTGGACCTATCCAACATCCTGATAGGAAGAAAGGTATTGGGGCCAGTCACACACAGAAAATGTCCTGAGATGGCAGAGACTGATATTGGAGTACAACACCTATAAAATGAGAACTCCCAAGGATTGGTAAGATCTACCAGAAAGTAGGAGAGACAGGAAGGAGACCCTGCCTCTGAGCCCCAAGAAGGAACCAACATTCTGACACCTTAACTTCAGACATCTGACCTCCAGAATTGCATGTTAATGTAGTTCTACTGTTTTTAGCTCACCCACATTTGTGACAATGTGTTATGACATCTCCAGAAAACCAATACACATAGAACCTGGGAGAGTGTATCAGAAGAGTCGACATGGTGAAGCTCTGAGTCATGAAATAGCTTAGGAGGCATTTTAATGAGGATGCTCAGAAACGTCCCATGGGTGGGGTTTTAGACTCCTGACCCTATCATGAGCACTGTTGCACTGTCCTTATTCCTTGGCTTGGTACCACATTGACATTTCACAAGATTAGCTGCATATGCACAAGGGGAAATGTCCAATGACACCAAACACATTATTACACATACTTGTGTGCCTTATGTATTTTTCCCAAACTGAAGGATTTGTCCTTTTGTAATCCAAATATAGTTTTAAAAGAAAGAACACGGTTGGCTTTCTGCCCTGTGGAAGATAATGAAGGGAATGGTTTCCTGGACCCATGGGGGTGGAAAGCTGATTTGGCTTGCAGCTGATGGTGAATCCCTCAGGGTCTATGCCCTGCCAAGGAACTTGGAAAGCCTTAGATCTGAGGATGATGGCGTTGAATGACGGGGAAGGTGCTTTAAAGCTTCCACCTAGGCATAGTTTGTCATGACTACCAGAACTATCCTTACTTTACCATCACAAAAGCCACATTAAGCTGCCTTCACTGATTTTCAATAAACATGTGCCCAGGGCTAGTTAGTAGTTGTCCTCCAGCATACCATACTCTTGCCAGAATGCTCTGCTTCCTACCAGGAGCTCAGAGCCACAAACTGCCAAAGGCTGCTTCATGGAAGCAGAACTGGTCAGCCCAAATATGACCCACATCACAATAAACCTTTGCTCTTCCCCAAGTTGAGTGTCTCGGGTGCCTGTTACAGCAACGGAAAGTTCCCTGATAGAGTCAGTGAACAATAGTCCAACCAGCAGCTGGGCGTTTATTTTTACTTCCTGATAACCCCACCATCAGACCCAAGTGTTCATCCAGCTTACTTCTCAGCTTCTAATATTTGCAAACAATTGCTCCTGCCATAGTGTGCTTCCATAGTCTAGTCCCCTAACTCCCCTTCCCCATCCATGTTTGCCTTTCAAGTATATTATAAAAATATTTAATAGGCAATGTCTGAGACTTATCAATACACCTCAAAGTGTGTCCTTTCCCCTCATACTCTGTCACTGACTTACCATCTGTTAGCCAAGATTCATCTCACATTTTACCCTCTTCCTGAATGAGGACAAGTGGACAACCCTCCCCCCTGGCAAGTCCTATGTATTCAGACATGCATATACCTCTACAAAAGCGTTCTACCAAGTTACACTATGCTTGTTATTTTTCTTACATTCACATTAAAATTAAATTCCTTTGAAGGTAGAGACTAAAGAGTCTGTCTCACTGTATCTTTAGTTAAGTAGAGGCATGATGTGTACCAAGCATTAATATTTATTAAATAGCTCTCGATGAAGAACTCAGCTAGTTTTTTTTTTTTTTTCTCTTGGGAAAACTGTCATGCTTACCTGTTACAAGAAAATTTAGTATTTCAGTTCACCAAATAAACACTGCCTACAATGCGCTGCATTTACATTTTAGAATAAAGAGAATGAATAGAAGTCTTCTCTGAACGCACTTACAATGTCACTGGAAGATGACTTTTAAAACAAGTAATTAAACCGGCCAGTAGTGGCGCATGCCTTTAATCCCAGCACTCAGGAGGCAGAGCCAGGCGGATCTCTGTGAGTTCAAGGCCAGCCTGGGCTACAGAGTGAGATCCAGGACAAGCACCAAAACTATACAGTGAAACCCTGTCTCAAAAAACCAAACCAAACCAAAACAAAACAAAACAAAAAAAACCAACCAAACAAACAAAAAACAAGTAATTAAAAATATTTTTATTGTATACATGTGAGTGTTTTACCTGCATGTATATAAATTCACTGCCTGGTGCCCTCAGAAGCCAAAAGAGGCCATCGGACCCCCTAGAACTGGAGTTACAGACAGTTGTGAGCCACCATGTGGTTGCTGGGAATTGAACCCCAGTCCTCTGCAAGAGCAGCATGTGTTTTTAAACACCAAACCACTCTGCCCCCAAATAAACACATTTAAAATGTGACAAGTGCCATGAAGTTGTAAAATGTGAAGTTCACAGGGATGCCATTGGGATCCTTTGTTAGTTCACCCTTTGGGACTATATCATATGTACATATACTTGATATGACCATTTGAAGACTATAAAAGTGCATTTCCATCTCTATCTCAATGTACGTTCCCCTTGTTAATATAGCGTGTGTGTGTGTGGGGGGGGTGAGTATACTTGTTCTAATGCACTAATATGAAGGCCAGAGGCCAACATTGGTTGTCTTCCTCAACTGTACCTTATGTTTTAAGACAGGGTCACTCACTGAATCTGGAGCTCACTGATGGACTAGACTGCCTAGCCAGTGAGCTTCAGGCATCTGCCTGTCTCTGGCCCCCAGGACTGGCGTCACAGACATATACCACAGTGCTTGGGCACTGGAGGCCAAACTCCCAGATCCTCAGGCTACACAGCAAGCCCTTATCCAATGAGCCATCTCCCCGGTCCTGCAGTGTCCATTTCTTTGTGTTTTGTTTGGTTTTGTTGCTTGTTTGTTTGAGACAGGTTTTCACTGGGTGGCTCAGGTTGCCTCCAGCAAGGGAAGGTTACCCAGGTGTTGGCCTGGCACGCTCAGCCATTGTCCTGTCTCAGCCTTCCTCATGCTTGGATCACAAATGTAAGACACTGTGTCAGGCTCTTTATATCAGTTTTTATTAAGCATTTCTTTTTCTTGACTATGGGTCAGATTTTCCTGTTTTTGTATGCCACACAATGTTCTGTTTCAGACTATGACTGCTGGATGGTAGAATCCAGAATCTGTTGCGTTCCTTCAAGACTATTGATTATTTAGTTCCTGGTAGGCGGCTTGTTCACTGGCTGGATAATTTGAACTTGACAGGGTTGATGGCATGATTTATTAGCACAGACACATAGGAAACCTGCAGAGTTACTAGGGTCCTTTAACGTTGAAAAATTCAGTTTTGCCCATCAGACTTCCTGTTTATGAGGCTGGGTCTAGAGTCCATCTTCCTCAAAGCCTTCTTCAACCAGGATTTTTCCTCTGAACTGTGTGACACAGAAGTTATTTCAGTTAGTATCCTCTCATTTTTTTTTTTTTTCAGTTGATGGTATGTATTAGCATCCCTTAGAAGCAAAGTTAAAAGTTAGAAGCAACCCATATCCAGTGGGCAGCAGCAGCTAACCCTCCTCTTCTTAAATAATTACACTTTAAGTGGTTATATAAGCACATGCATTGCACACTTGGTTTTGTCTTTTGGTCTGCAAAGCATTTTTTTTTTGTAAAAATGCACTCTCTGTCCCTTTAAGAACGAGTTTGCAGATGCTTATTCTGGATGCTGAGAAGAGAACTCTTGATGCTGGTGTGTATCAGGCTTCATTCTCTTTGGAATCTCTGTTGGGCTGGCTGGTAGGGACAGCACTTACTCCCGAGGCATGGACTTTGCTGTCTCGGGTTACTAAGGTGGTGCTCACAAAGCAGCGGCTTTATTGCCGCTGAGCTAACAGGCTCCCAGCCTCCAGTGTGGTGTGACCTTCATGAGCTTTGCAGTCAGTCTCGGCCCTGTGCTTGTGTTGCTAGTTCTCAGTCAAGGGCGTGAGGGAATGGGAGGGAGATGGCTCAGTCAGTAAGTGTTGGCTGTGTGAGCATGAGGACCTGAGTTTGGATCTTCAGGACTCATGGAAAGATTTGAGCACAGCAGTGTGTTTGCCAGTCCGGCATTGAAAGCAGGTGGGGTGAGACAGAGAGATCCATGGGGCTCACTAAACAACCAGTCTCGCTGTAGCCGTGAACTCTGGGTTCACTGAGAGACCTGTCTCAAAAATTAAGATGGGGAGCAATTGAGGAGGGCATTCAGAGTTGACCTCTGCCCTCCATACAGGCACATGCACATAGCCACATAAATGTGTGTACACATATACCATTCATACACACAGGTACACATACCTATACACACACATACAAGTACGTGAGGGGAAAACCGACAGAAATTCTGGGTTCTCCAACTGTACATTGCTAGCTAGATATGGGCCCTAGCTGAATGGCGTGCTTCACAGAAATGAACAGATACAAATAGGTTTACTTGTCCTTAAAATGGCATCAGAGATTTCAGAGGAGACAAGCCTCCAGCCACAGCTTCTGGGTCAACTCTCCTGGCTCCTCCAAGACTCTGGGAACACTGTGCCCTCCTCTTAGGTCTTCAGGCTGAGGCATGGTAATATCACTTTTCTGTTATCTGAATTCTTATTGATTCTCTTACCACCATCTCCACTTTTCACTACAATCCTTAGATGCTCTTCAGTTACATCCTTGGGAGTAACCAGATGCCCCCTCTGGAAACCGAATCATGGTCAGATAAACAGATTCCAGCAGTGCAATTGGATGGAGACAAACCCCGAAACATGTCAATAAAGTCTACATCAAAAAAGTTTCACTAATCAAATAAATTTAGGAAAGTCACAATCCAACAAAAGCAGAATTGTTTCTTACAGCACATCTCAAAGGCTTTAACATAGATAGTATATACTGAAATTTATTTAAAGCTTCTTGGTCATGGTTTCTATATATGTCAACCACAGTCAATTTCATAGTAAACACTGCCATTTAAGTTAATTTTTGAATACAGTAATTGGGGCTGGAGAGTGACTCAGTAGTTAAGGACACTGGCTGCTCTTTTGTGAGGCTGGAGTTGGTTCCCAGCACCTACACGATGGCTCACAACCATCTGTAACTCCTGTTCCAGGGGATCTGATGCCCTCTTCTGACCTTTGTGGGTGCTGCACACATGGTACACAGGCATACATTCAGGCAAAACACAAGCACACATGAAACAATATTAAATAAATCTTTTAAAAAAAAATTACAGGGTTGGGGATTTAGCTCAGTGGTAGAGCGCTTGCCTAGCAAGCACAAGACCCTGGGTTCGATCCTCAGCTAAAAATAAACAAAAAAAAATTACAGTATGGGGAGCTGCAGACGTGGCCCAAAGGTTAAGAGTGTTTACTGTTTCTGTAAAGAACTTGGGTTCAGCTCTCAGCACCTACACTGTGTAGCTCACAACCATCTGTATCTCGAGGTCCAGGGGAATCCATTGTTTCTGGCCTCTGTGGGCACTTGTGCTATTTGAACTATTTCTTGATACGGGCTGGGGTCCAGTAACTGTTGATTTGCCCCAGTATTCAATGACTCCAACATCTGCTTCTGAGTGTCTGCGCTTTAGCTAGCTCTTGTTACTCTACTCTCTGTCAGGCTGTCTGCCTCTGATGCTTACAACTGTCAGTGTGTCTAAGTGTAGCCTCCTCCTCGCTTTTAATATTCTCTAACATGGGAATCCAGACATTGAGATGTTAAATAAATAAATAAAATCACCCTTATGCAAAAGCATCTCCTTTGGTCTGGAATCATCATTGGGTGATTCATGACCTTGAGGCTGAGTTTGGACTTGAGGGGAACAGTCATCAGTCGATTGAAAGAGCTAGTCATGTGATTGTCTGTTTCTAGAAAGGTGTTTTTGCTTGGTTAATGTTGATAATGTGCATGTACCACACACGTATATACACACAGATTTTTTGGTTGTTGTTTTATTTACTGTGGCCGGGAAGAATTTTGAAAGTGTCTCAATGTAGCATGAATATCAAAGAGTCTTATTAATAAGAACAAACCTGAGGCCAGTTATTGGGGTGACTGCTGGAAGATCAGAGAGATAGAACAAGCCACAGCTTCCTCATTTTACCAGTTCCTCAGCTGGTCTTGTTTCCTCAGACTGCAAGCTTCTGAGTCCTCATCCCAATGAATCTCAGCTGAACTGTGCTGCTCCAAAGCCTAAAAGCTTAACCAGCCAAATGCTGCTAGTTTCTGGTCTCCACGCCTTTATATTTTTCTGGTTTCTGCCTTCACTCCCTGGGATTAAAGGCTCACTTTCTGGAATTAAAGGCGTGTGTCACCATGCCTGGCTGTTTCCAATGTGGCCTTGAACTCATACAGATCCGCCTGGCTCTGCCTCCCAAGTGCACCACCATCGCCCAGCTTCTGCTATGGCTTGCTCTGACCCATTTTCTACCCACCATTTTTGGCTCTGTATCTAGTGGCTGTCTGTTCTCTGGCCCCAGATAAATTTATTAGGGTGCACAATATTTTGGGGAACACAATACCACCATCCATCAAAGAAAAATGCTTTTCTTAAGATTAATGTTTGATTTCCAGGTGAGGAATCCAAGTTAGATAAAACCTAGAGACAATTAGTTAAGAATGGTTTATGGTGATGAAAATAGCAAGATGCCACAACTTACCAGGTTTCTGGTATAAGCCTTATACTCATTTATTTTCATAATCCTTAGCACAGCCTTATGTTGGCCCCATTTTACAGATTCACAAACTAACTCTTGGGTAAGTTAATCCTTTTATCCAAATTGACCCATCACTGAAGGGGTAGAGGTGGAATTAAAGCCTGATGGTCCATTTTGCTCCCCACTTTGATGTGCCTTATCTGTCTTCCAGTCTGCCACACACAAAAAAGCAATGAACTCACGCGCTGAATGCCCAGTACACTCATTTTTAGTCATTACTTCTTGCCTTCATATGCTACAGAAGTCATTGGCCCATGCCTGTTTTATGTGTCACAGAAACCCAGTCTGTCACTAAGTGTGTAGTAATAAGTGTTTCAAGAATGAAGAGATTCTGCTTTTCTCCACTGCTTATGGGAAAGACAATTTTACTGAAATATAATATTCAGAGGTAAAAATAAAACAGTATATAAAGAACAAAGTTGATATACCCATGCTCCAGGTCCAGAAGCATGTCTCATTTTTCCTATTCATTATCTCCTTCCATTTCCCCAGAGTTGGCCACCATTATTACTTCTGAAACTACAGAATTAATTTGCTTGTATTTTACTTTATGTGATGTAGTTAAACATGTGTGTTCTTTGAGTGTGGTTTTCTTATCTCAGGGCGTATTTTTTGTGAGATTTATCAAAGTTGTTCCTGTGACTGGTCTTTATTTTTCATTGTTGAATAGTTTTCCACCCAGTAGACGTACTCTGATTTACTTGTGCATCCTTGCGGTGGACATTTTGCTTAGAACACTGCATGTTGGTGGACATTCCAGTTTGGGATGATTATAAGTAATTCCACTATGTACATTCTTCACAGTTAGACAGTTTTAGCCATGACTAAGCTGTTAAGTTCAATGGACAAATTGCCTTTGGGATAAGTGGGAGTATACATGAGGCATGAACATGTTTCCAACTTTATCTTAAACAACCAAAATCATTAGTTGAAGTAAATGTCATTGAAAGAGAAATCTAATGTCCATTCACAGGGTTTTAAAAACAAGACATCTGGGAGTTAGCATAAGCCCGTGGCTGAATGTCTATGAGGGAAGGCTAGATAGTAATGAAGGGACTCTCAGAGCTGTTGGAGAGACACGCTTTGTACAACAAACCATACCTGCATATCAACTAGCACACTTATGAAACTAATCTAGCCAAAGCCAAATCATATACTGCTGTAATTTCTCCCCCTCTGTATCATTGGTGAAGGAGAGATTCCTGGCAAAGGACTATGGACATGGTAGAAAACAGTGTACTTTAGGTCAGCTGAGAGTCCCAGGGCAATCAAACACAAATATCCATAGCTATGGTAGTAGAACATTCCCTCCTAGGAAATATAATGAATAGCCATGAGCATGGACCAGGCTTTGTGTCATCCAGAGGGCAAGGCTCACCACTAGCTCCTGCAAGGGAACAAACCAGCCATGCAAGGATAAATAGGAACTCCACCTGGCCTCTTGATGGGGGGGGATTGTTGAGCTATGATACCTTGTTTGAGGGGAGGGGAAATTGCAGTCAGACCATTTAAAGCCCTCTCAATCTCATGAGCTATCAAGGAAAAGTATACTAGTAGGTCTTTGGCCTTGCATGATATGAGGAGCAGGGGTTGTGTCAAAATTAAGAGTGAAATCCATGAAGTGAGCCAATTTGGTTGAAATCGACATAAGTGAGACCTCCTTTGGAGTTGCCAAAGATGGTTTGTAAGGATGATTTTAGTTTTGGAAATTTTCCAGGACTTGACAGTTTGTCCCTTCCTGCTTTCCATGCAAAGATCTGAGTAAGCAATGTCAGCACTGGAGAGAACTGGTTTTGAAGTCTAAGATGGGTGTGTGTGTGTGTGTGTGTGTGTGTGTGTGTGTGTGTGTGTGTGTGACAGAGACAGAGGGAGAGAGAGAAGTTCACGTGTATTTTTAAGTTGAGCATCATGCATGGACAGCCTATCCCACACCCTTACTGCAGGAATATTTCCTATTATGATCATAATACATTTTCCCCCGTGGCCCTGCTGGTAGGTATGTTCTGTGTTCTGCTCACTGGGTACAGACATGAAGCAGAATTCATCTTTGTGTCTCTCCAGGTTTAAGGGAGTGTTTCTCGTTTCAAAATGTGTCGCTTCGTCATCTAGGTGAGAGGACAATACAAAAAGATGCTCAGTAAATATGATGACAGTGATTGCCTAATTGTTGCCTGTTCGAAACATGGATCTTCTCAACCCACTGACACAGAAGGTCCCCAGGGGATTTGTGTCACTGAGAAGCATTGATGTGTGTGACGGACCTTTCAGCAGATACAAAAGTCCTGTTAAGGTTTGAATATGAAGTGTCTCACTCAGGTTCATGCTTCAAATGCTTGATCTACAGTAGATGGACCTATTGCGGGGAGTGGGGTGTCAGAAATTCCAGGAGATAGGGCCTTGCTGGAGGATGAAAGTCATTGGGGGCAGGTATTTATGGGTGTATTGTTCTTAGTGACTCCCTACCATGCTTTCGGCTTCCTGGTCAGTCATGAAGTGCACAGCTCTTCTCTTCCACACCTTCCTACCACTGTGATGGCATGGACCAGATAACCATGGATTGAACCTTCAAGAACTACGAATTAACACAAATTGTTCCCCCTCTAATTAGTTCCTGTAAGCTGTTTTGGTGAAAGTGACAAAAAGCTAATGATTCCTGTCCCCGGGACTACCTCCATCATGTCCCAGATACTGAGTGAGTTGACACGTCTTCCATTCACCCCGTGGAACCCACTCCACCATAATCAAAAGCTGACTGACGGGCACCCAACAATTTCACCAGAGAATGCTTTTATTGTCTTCGTTTAAGTAAGAAAAGAGGGAGATGGCTTGGGAAAGGAAAACAGGAAGGGAGGAGACGTGAAGAAACACTCTTAGTCCTTGCAAAATGGAATTCAATCCCATCCTCCGATGTCCCCACACATGGGATTTGCTCCTCATAAAGGGATGAAATGTCAGCAGACTTGCCTCTTGTTTCTACTGACTTTCTTCTTCATGCCTCGATTTTATGGTTTTGTTTTGACGTGCATAGCGCTTGGCTCCGATATGTTTGGTGTCTAACCAGAAACTGGCTGTGAGAATATAATTAGATGAGGGAGAAGTAAGAAAACAAAAGCCTGGAGCCTTTCCCTTTGGGGGAGAGAGGACATACTCGGCCAACTCGTCACAGGCGGGCTTTTCTTTTGCCCAAAACTTTATCCTGCAAGGCACAAGTATCATCATCTGCCACCTAGCAATGTTTTAGTCAGTGGCAGATCACACGCACAACAGTGGTCGCATAATATTTTATTTCCTAGTGATTTTGTAGCTGTCTTGGGTAAGTACTCACTGCAGTGTTCATACAATGACAAAAGCACCTAGTAAGACATATCTCAGAGCACAGCCCTATCATTAAGTAGCACATGGCTCATTTTGCTCATGGCAAGTCAATTTCTCATAACACACCAGACTACCGTATGATGCTCTTGCAGTCTCGAAACCATCCGGGAGCATGGATATTATCACGCTCCTTTTATTTGATATAGAAATTGAGGCTCTCAGGAATTAAGTGATTTTGGAGTCCTATTGCTAATAAGTGCTGACGTTAGTATTTGAATTTAGCTCAAAGATGAGCTAATTTGGGATGCCCACATTTTCCCACCTCTCAATTAGAGTCATTTGGATCCCGACAGACCTCAGAGATGCTCTGATCCCAGCTGGGGTCCATAAACAGACATGAATTTACCTTTGTACAATTCACTTTTCTTTTACATTCCATGGGAAACTATATTTGGGGGTAGTCCCCTTCCCCCCGGTATATCACAGTCCTCATCATCAGTAAGACTTTTCCTGTTATCCGTGTGTGGATAGTAAGTTTCTACCTTGCTTACTTATGCCTGCCATTCAAGCGATGTTGTGCCTACATGATTTCATTTAGGTTTTTGAATTAAATAAAATAACATACATTTAAAACAACAACAACAACAACAACAAACTCTCTCATTTGGAGTGTCTTCTGGCCTTGCTTTGGGAGGTTATGGAGAATTCAAGGCCCCAGGGATGCTGCCTTCCTGGAAAGGGAGTTTTAGCTCCTAAGTGACTACCAAGTAATTTACACAGTCAATCATTTATCATTCAGGAGTTGGCAAACTATAGCACTCCAGCTAATTCCAGACTTTTTTTTTTTTTTTTTAGCTGAGGACTGAACCCAGGGCCTTGCTAGGCAAGCGCTCTACCACTGAACTAAATCCCCAACCCTAATTTCAGTCTTATATATAAAATTTTATTGGGACACAGCCATGTCCATTGGTTTTGGACTCTGTATGTGGCACTGCATTGGCAGAGTTGAATAGTTATAACAGGTCGACACTGATGGCCTGCAAAGCTCCAAATACTTACTCCAAGACTTTTACAGGAAAAATCTTGCTAATTCTTTATTACATTCTTTGTTCGACAAACCTATTTAAATGTGTGCCATGAGCCACATATCATACTGAATAATGATGACATGAAGGTAGATCAGAGAGATTGCTTGCCTCTGAAGCTCACAGTCAAGGGCAACATCTGGGTCCAACTATAGCAAGAAATCTTTCTCTGGGAGAAGGTTAGATGAGCTTGGCGGGCAGGAGACATAGGGTCATGAAGGATTCTAACAGACCCCCAAAGGTTTTGTGTATGATGTTGGTAATGAGAAGTCATCAACTGTTTTTGAGCAGGATAATTGTCTGATAAAGCTCACTAATAATGTCAAAGAACCATTTTATATGATGTGAGTATTTTACATGCAACTGGCTGCATGGAACATTATCATTTGGCATCTCCCTCAGCCCTGCTGTATCCTTAGGACTATTTGAACTATGGAGCAATCACTCAGTATGACGTAAAGAAGTTTGTTTATTAAGAATGTCTATGGGGAGGGTGGGGGGTGGCAGGGAGAGGGAGGATGGATGAGAGGGGGATCTGTGGTTGGTATGTAAAATGAATAAAAAAAGTTTTTTAAAGAATGTCTATAGAATATGCCTATGACAAATAAGTGTTTGAACAATATAGAACCTAATTGTTCGGTCAATTATCTTAATCAAAATCATCACACTCATTTGCGTTTGGTGGGTTTTATAATTAAGGAACCACTCTTTCTCCTTTTCTACTTCTACCTATCCATTCTCCTGTTTACATTATGATAGTGACTCATGGGACTGGGTTTGGGAGCTTACTAGAAAATGCATCTTAGAACCCCCTGCCTTCTCTGTTGATATAGGTAACCCTTGTCTTCTCTGCCAATACAGGCAGGCCCCTGCCTTCTCTGCTGATATAGGTAGACAACACTCTGCCCAGGTCTCCACTCTTCACTCTGTCTTCTATGAATAGTGGGGTCATCAGAAGCTGCAGTCTGACTCCTTGCCACCCACCCAGCATATTGCTGTCATCAGACCTTCCTGCTGTCAATAAAAGAAAAGAACCTCATTGATTTTGCTGATACTAACACTCGGGTGGAGGAGACGTCTGTGTCAACAGAGAGTCAGTCACTAACCCCCACGGTTCCTCTTTAACTTAGTTCAGAGTCCAAGTTTATTGCCATCATTCTTAGGCATGTAACCTCTGGCCCAGTCTGTGCAAGATATGAAGAGACCAATTAGGAGTTCATTGCAATAGCCTGGACAAGAAATGCTGAGGAACAGAACTAGGGTAGAGGCAGCCCTGGGAAGGGAGCAAGGCCTGGAGAAATCAATAAGGTATCCAGGTGGCAGAAGTTGGTGAGAAAGGATGTGAGAGGTAAGGGATAACATTGCGCCTTGCTTGAGTGCCAAGAAGGATGGTATCACTCCATGAAACAACAGAAAATAGAGAAAGAATACCAGGTCTCAGGGGAAGACTCGGTGTTGATGTTTGAATGTGCTTTTGAAGGTGTCCGAATGACTCCAAGCAGAGATTTCAAATGGGACTGGATGCATGAGTCAAAATCTAGAAGTCATGGCTTAGGGAACTGGTACGGAACATGTTACGGAAGAGAATGAAGCCTCCTTTGGGAATGAGGCAAAATGACAGTAACCAGAGACTGGAGAAAGAGTTCCAGTGAACCAACAGGGTCTTGGAGAACAAAGGCTTGAGGGACTTGTAAACACCCGAGATGTGATCAGAAAATGAGGTGATTTGGGATAAGTTGCATGAAGGGTGGCTATGGCATAATCATATTCCTTTTAATCCCCAGGACAGTTCTGTCTCAAGTTGGAAAGTGAGTTTGTAGATGAAGAATCTGAAGATGTAGGATACAAGTTACATTACAGTTTGATTGTACGCACTCAGTGTTTCACGTGTACTTACACTCAGATGTTCATATGATAGCAGTCTATCTATTGATCTATTTCTAGGTAGAATATGATTTGAAGACAATGGAGTCTGGCTGAAATAGGATGAATCTGGAGGGAATTCTGGCCTTGAGAGAAGGAACCCTGATGAGTGAGGTCTGTTCTTTGGCATTAAGTGAAATACACAGATGTAAGCAGAAAGTCTTCTTGGCTAGCAGCATCAGAAGATGTGGCTTGGGATGTAATGATGGCTGGAAACCGCAGGTAGAAACTCTAAAAGAAGATGCATGAAAGGAGGGAGCCCCAGACACACTGCCAAATGGTCTTTCACCGTGCAGCTCACCTGCAGGGATGAGGCTGATGCCAGTTTTGTGATCATAATTCAGTGGTGAGAAGCCTGGAGAAGCTGAGTCAAACTCTGGCTGTGGTCCAGCAGAGAGGTAACAGACTTTAGAGTTTACACCCCACCAAGTTGGAAGGACTTAGTTAAACCTGCAAATTTTCCTAAATTTTATTTTGAGATAATAAATTCATAGACAGTTACAAAGACAGGCCCCGGGCAGGCTTGACTCAGTTTCTTCTGGTGGTTATTTTTTACATGATGATAATATACAACCCAAAGCCTGGGGGTAGTCTAATATCCAGTTCTATGCTGTTCTCTCACATGTGGACTTTTTGTAACCACTACTACCATCAAGATACAAGCTATCCATCACCACAAAGCTCTCCCTCCCTCATAGCACCCTTAAAGTCATGCCAATGTCCCCCAACCATCTCTACCCTCTGGTTACAGATGGAATGTTACCAATATCTCTAGTTCTGCCCATCGTGAGAACATTAAATATGTACAGTTACACTATATGTGAGCCTTTAAGACCATCTTTTTTTCATTCACTGTGACATTCTTGAGATCCACCCCCATAGTATCTACCAGTAATCCCTTTGTGTGGCTGAGCAGTATCCTGTGATGTGGCTGTAAAGCAATTTGGTTTGCCATCTACTGATGAAGAATATCTTGCTCATTTCCAATGTCTTGTTATCACACACACAACTTCCATGATCACTAGTGTATAGATTTTGTATGCACACAGTTTGTATTTCTCTAGAACAAATGGTCAGGGCTGTGGTTGTTGTGTGAGACTTTGTCTAACTATATAAGGCTATACCATAAGGTCTGTATCGTAGTAGTAAAGCCTATGTTCCAAACCTAAGTAAAAACTCTAAGTCAGTGAAAAATGGGTGTTACTCATTAAGCTCAAAACCAAACCTTTATGTATTTACAGGGAGTTATCTTAGGGCTTTTCTATATTAATTTAGTTCAGGTATTTTTATTTGTTTGTCTTCAAGCTCACTAATACTACCACTGTTTCTAATTTGTTTTTAAACCTGTTGAAATTTTCATTTCATATACTGTATATAATATTTCTAGAACATACTTTTATTATATTTTCACTGAGATGTTAAATTAAACATTAGTTAGAAGCTTCTTTCACATGGTTAGTCTTGAACAAGCTGTTGACCTCCTGGGCTTCTCTAATCTTATACTAAGGCACCACACATCCTACAAAAATACACATGGCCTTGCTCAGCGTCACCTGCATTGGTTAATATATAGCCATTTACAAAGCAGGTAAAGTTGAAAACTCATCCCTCTGCTCTTGATCCAATCAGTAATGGCTAGAATCTGTTGGTGACAGTAATGGGTGATGAATGGGGAAGCGAGAGAAGATGGGAATATGTTTTGTCTGAAATGTAAAAAAAAAAAAAAAAAAAAAAAAAATCACATTAGCATCATTACTAAAAGAATTGTTTGTGCTGTATAGTTTGGTAACATGTAGTTTTTATTCCAGCTATGATGATCCTCATTTGTAGGATCTTTGGGCAAGACACTAAAAGACCCTGTTTTTTCGGTAGGGCCAGATTCTGAGAAGTAGGGATAACGCTGTTTAAAACCAACCTCTGGGTTGCAGTGCAGATGGGATGAGATGATAAAATGTCAAAAGTGCTTGGGAAATAGACGCTATGCAGCAATCAATAAATGCTGGCTGTGAGTATTTATGAGTTGGTGGTACTGGAAGTTTCATGGACCCTCCTTTTGATCTATTTATTATGACAGATGAAGAGGAATGCCAGAGAACTGTGAAGAGTTGGGTCTTTGTTGGCTATGAGAGAGGAAGCTTAAACATGTACATTCATCTGATAGGTCTCCACATTTTTAAGGCAGTGCCAACTAGGCTTGAGTTTGAAGGCATGTCTATTCTGCTAAGATTTGCTGTTCGCTGTCTTTTATGATAGAATTGATGGCAGTGCTATTAATCTGAGTATAGAGAAGACACATGGAGGCACCAAGTAAAAAGCCATGCTTCCTGTATCAGTCAAAGGAGTATAAGTTATGCTTTCGGTAATGAATGAATCCCAAATCCAGCAGCTCAACACAGCGAAGATTTATTCTCTTTCATGCCCTATGTGTATTTATAGGCCAATCAGCAGCCCTGTTACATCTAACCATTCAGAAGCTTGGGTTGACAGATGCTCCTCCATCCTGTATCTGTTCCAACTGAAGTGTGCAGACAGCTCCCTGGTCTCATGGCCAGAAGACAGAAGCCTAGATAATCATGTCTGAGCCCCTCACTAACTCAGCCTGGGAGTAATTAATGCTACTTCTACTTCTGTGTCTCTGCCCAGAAACAGGCAAATGGCTCAACTCAGTTGCAAGATGGTTAATAAGGGCAAGCTTCCAGCTTCCAGAGAGAACTAGATATAGGTGGGGCCAGTCATCTTCATCCCACAACTTCCTCCTTCTCACGAAGGAATTAACTTTAAAATCACTTGAAAATTGTCCCATAACCAAACAGACCACCCTTCTTTAGTTCAATCAGCACAAGTTACAAGGTGATGCTAATAGAGCGTATGTTATGAACAGGTGGGGTCTCAAGTTCATCATATTAGGATTCAGGGATGGCGGTGATGGCGGCACTCTAATGACCACCTCACTTCCATTCCATGACCATGCCAATGCTGCCTGCCATTCCTCTCTTGCTTCCCAGGCTATTTTAATCGATTCCAGAGAGTGCAGGCATCCTAAGCACACCTCTCTCCCTAATGAGGACAGTAGTCCCAGAATGTACAACGCTGGCTTCCAGTTGCTCTAAACCAATCTGCAAACTCAAATAAAATAGAAATTTGTGGCCTAGAGAAAGCCATCTGGCTGCCCAAACAAGGGCAAAATTCCCACAGTGTGGCATTTGTCTAGCTTTGTGCTGGCCAGAGTCTGATCCACTGAGCATTTGCTTCCCAAGATGCTGGTTGAGAAAGTACTTGCAGAGTTGAGTATGTTTGAGAACCATGCAGTGTTTCTCTTAGGACAGGTGAAGCCATCATCAGATGCTTACAATGTTCCCAGAACAAGGGAAAAGGGTACTTATTCATTTACTCAGTGGTTGAGAATCTTCTTGACCAGAGAACTCTGTTCTTTTGACATCAAATCTGTTAATACACCATGGAAATCATTCATTTTTTAAAAGGTCAATATAGGAAAATTCACTGATAATTCAGAATGCTCTGTGATTCACAGCTATAGTCAAATGGTCTCCTAGGAAGAATGTTTTCTTATGAAGAAACATCTAGGGGCTTGGAGATGGCTCCATGGGCAAACTGCTTACTCTGCAAACTTGGGGATAGAGTTCTGGTCCCTGGATCTGACGTAAAAAGCTGAACATAACTGTGTATACCTGTGATCCATGCACTGGGAGAGGGAGACAGGATTCCAAGGTCTGGCTGAATTGGTGAGCTCCGGATTCAGAGAGAGACCGTGCTCCTCAGATAAGGTGGAGAGCAACTAGGAAAACAAGTAAGGTCAACCTCTGACCTTCATTCACACACAGGCACGTGCACCCACATGCACACACACAAGGAATATACAAATCTCAGATGAAGGGATTTATGTTCAGGATGTCCTAGAGAAATACTTTGCCAGTATTTATGTTAACATAAATAAAACAAAGCCATGATTAGTTGACTTGTTTTAAATGGTTGATGGATACATAGAGATTCTTTATCCTTCTCTCTGTTTTTGTGTTTACTTGGCATTTTTACATAAAAGCATTTTAAAAGGAAATATTTAACCCCAAGGTCCTAGTGATTTATTCATAATGATAGTGATAAAAGATTCATCATGCTCTAAAGAATATTCTAGGCACTTTGTACGCATTATCACTTATTCACCATAGTGTCTGTGGTGGTTTAAATGAGGAATGCACCCTACGGTTTTGGGCATTTGAATACCTGGTCCCCAGTGGGTGGTGCTGTCTGGGGAGATTGTGGTGATGCAGACTTGCTGGAGGAAGTATGTCACCAGGAGTGAGGTTTGTGTTTAAAAACCCCCACAACACATCCGGTTCATTCTCTCCACTTCATGCTTGCCTTTGAAGATGTGAGCTCTCAGTTTTCTGTTGCTCCTGCTATGCTTGCTGCTGGCTGCCATGCTTCCCCACCATGATGGAGTCGTATCCCTCTGGAACGAAAGCCAAAATAACCTTTCTTCCATAAGTCACGTTCGAACATGGTTGTTTCATCACAGCAACAGATAAGAGACTAATCCGGCCTGTTGACATGGAAAGTACTCATCATCATCATCATCCTCTTTTTATAGGCTCAGATGTGTAAAGACAAGCGTTCTAGATCACACAGCTCATACAATGAAAGAAAAGGAGCATTGGCCGAAGGCAGATCCAGGCATGACCACTAAGCCTATGTCCTTAAAAATGTGCAGTACGCTATACAGTATTAAAGGAGACCAGCCCCCTGTGTCCTCCGGCCAGCACACACCTCCCTTAGAGGCAAACTAGTGAAAATCAATTCACGGTCGAGGTTGTTTGTCCTGTGTGAGCAAAGACAACATGCAAAGCCTCTAAGAGCTGGAGCAGACATGACCGTTGTGCAGGCAGCATCCACCCTGTACCACCTCGGTCCCTTCTTCACTGCTCAGCGCACGCAACCATAGCACATGTCTTTCCTGGAGGTGGAAACCAGGCATGGGTCAAATCAGACCCCTCCAAATCAGAGCGAGAACTGGATTTAAAACCTTCCGCTCTTCAGTTCTCCAGAACAAACAGCACACTGCTTTCTTGGTCATGCCATAAGCCCCACTATCTACAGATTTTAAGTTCATAGTGTGAACTGGAAGAATGCTTTGCTTTAAGTGAAGAAGTTATCTGTTCTGTGCGCCATCAAAAGAGGCAAACATGACCAAGCCCAGGCATTTTAATTTATTACCACTTTGTTGATGTCTCCTTAATTCTGAGGCAATCTTCCAGACAGTACTAACCTCATTGTGTACAGTAAATATAAAAACAATGAATATAAAAGGGGCATGGGAAATATTTGGGTTGTATTATTCTTCTTAAGTTGAAAGTGAAGGGAAAATGACCAAGGCTATTTGTATGATGACATTATGGATTTACTAGGAAAGGGCTCACAAAACAGTCTCCCACACCCCAGGCTCTGTGTAAGGGAGGGTGGTACTCCAAAGAAGGAGACATTGTCAGGAGTGTTTTGTCCTCAACACACACACACACACACACTGGTGTTTGTGCAAGTTTTGTAAAGACAAATAGTATGCAATTATTTAGGAGGGTTAAAAAAACAAGTTTCTTTTGTATTAAAAATGACTTGGAGAGATTTTATGTCTTAAACCCAAGTGGCCCCATCTAAGCCAAAATTTCCATTTATAAACAACAGTCTTACCCAGTTATTGACCATGAGGAGCTATTGGTGTACTCACATCCATTTTTAATCTCAATTTTTGTTTGTGAACAAAAGAGCTACTTACTTACTTGGCTCAGTAAATGTTTGATTGTTGTAGGGCCTAGAGAGCTGCAATCAAAAGGGGACCTTCAGCATCAATGACCACAACACACTCATCCTTAACCTAACCACCCTGCTGAAGATTTTAGGATGCTATAATAGGCCCGGACTGGGGTTTGGGGACTTTGCTCAGTGGTAGAGCACTTGCCTGGCAAGTGCAAGGCTCCAGGTTTGATCCTCAGCTCCAAAAAAAAAAAAAAAAAAGAAAGGAAAAAAAAGGCCCAGACCAAGAGCCCCCTCCTGGAGAAGTGAGAAGAGAACACATCCTAAGTCATGCATACTAAGTCAGATTTGCTATGGACTGGTTAACTCTCCCCAGGAATGAATGCTGAGCTGAGACACCTTACATGTAATGTGAGGTCCAATCAAGAAAAGAAAGAATAGCCCTCCCCCCCCACTTACCTAGCAGGTTTTCACTGAGAAACAGAACTAAAATTCCAGGATGAGAACCTGCAAGCCAGCCATGTTCCAGCTGCTATTTAGAGAGCTTAAATTCTGAATCCCAAGATGCTATCGTCCTTGATTAAAAGCATCAAGGAAATATTTTAACAAAAATAAAAACAGACCACGGAGAGGAAGCATGTGCCTAGAACAGAAATGATGGATTTCCTGATTGGTGGTGTTGGGCAGTAACAGGGAATCATATCCACCCCTTCTCAATGTCAGAAAGAAAAACCTGCCTACTTCTCCACTGGAGAACAGGACTGATCTCTTAGTGAAGTGTGATGGTATTGTGTTCCCCACAATATTGTGCACCCTAATAAATTTATCTGGGGTCAGAGAACAGACAGCCACTAGAACAAAGCCAAGAATGGTGGCTAGAAAATGGGTCAGAGCAAGCCATAGCAGAAGTTAGGCTGTGGTGGTGCACGCCTTTAATCCCAGCACTTGGGAGGCAGAGGCAGGTGGATCTCTGTGAGTTCGAGGCTACATTGGAAACAGTCAGGCATGGTGACTCATACCTTTAATCCCAGAAAGTGAGCGTTTAATCCCAGGAAGTGATGGTAGAAAGTAGAAAGATATATAAGGTGTGAAGACCAGAAACTAGAAGCATTTGGCTGATTAAGCTTTTAGGCTTTGGAGCAGCACAGTTCAGCTGAGATCCATTCTGGATGAGGACTCAGAGGCATCCAGTCTGAGGAAACAAGACCAGCTGAGGAACTGGTGAGGTGAGGAAACTGTGGCTTGTTCTGTGTCTCTGATCTTCCAGCATTCACCCTAATAACTGACCTCAGGTTTTATTTTATTAATAAGACTTTTAAGATTCATGCTACAGTGAAGTTGAGCTGTTTACATAGTGACCTGTTGGCTCACTTTTTTAACATTATATAGCCTGCCTCGGTTGTTAGCAAGAAGCCTGCTTGCCACAGGTAATGTCCAGGTAGCATATTTAAAAAAAAAAAAAAATCTAGGAAATTTGCCTTCTAGGCATTTCAAGTTTGAGGCAAAAACCAGATTTTCCTTTGTCTTTGAAAAATACATCGGTATCTCCCGGACTTCTAGAAGGAATTTTATGCCTCCCTGTCTCCTACCAACTGAGCAGCCAAGCATTCCTGCAAACGCTGCTGCAATTTAAGACGGAGTCATGTTTAATTTTTTCCCATGCTTTTCCATTTGACCTTGGTTCCTTCTTTCCCTAGAGAAAAATCTGAGATTCCTGAAGAATCCTTGCGTCTCTAGTGAAGCATTTCTCAGCCTTGCATTCTCGCCTGTAACACTATGAGCTAGCCTTTCTTCCTCTCAATTAAAATATCCTTCAAGGGCTTGGCTTTCTAAGACATCCCCCACTGGAAGAAAGCCTGTTTTGTATGGAACGTATGGATGTGCGTGCCATTAGATATAAACCTGCTCTCAGAACTAAGCACATAGTAATGAAAAAGAAAGACTGCTCTTTAGCTGTACCCAAACCCCAAGGCATCTTCCCTACCTAAAGAACTGGCTGTGCCAGCCCCACTGTCCATGCTAAAATTCTTGCCCACGCTCTAAGCTATGGGCTGACGGGCCAGGAGATGTGCTTGGAAATTCAGGTCACAGTCTGAGATCCAGACTATGGAAAATGACATATTCAACAGGGTCTGAATAAGATGCAGAGCTCGGTGTGATGGTGTCTACCAGGCTCTGGCTCCTGCTCTTTGGAGATTGTATTATGTGAGGCTATCATCACCTCTTGCTATTATTTGCTTCTCTGCCTGGCTCTTTGTCTAACACTTGGTTTCACAGGATGCCATTCAGCCGATGACAGGGCGGCCTCCATGGTGGAAAGGGCTTCCCTTGCAGGTCTAAAGGGTACAGGCTGTTGTTCATAATTAGACCTGACAGTTATTAAAGTGTGCCGGTGTGCCTGTCTTTATTGAGAAGAGTTATAGGCCCACGGGAGACAAGCAGATCCTGATACCGTTGGCTGGCCCACCAATGAATCTGTGGACATAGCTTTGTGAGGGGTGCAGTGGGAATCCAAGATCCCAGGGCTTTGGGGAGAAAGTGCTGATCTTCTTGTAAGAGCTTCTTCAGGCAGCCAGGAGGAGAGAGGTGGGGGAGGAAGAGGAGGAGGAGGGGAAGAGGTGGGGGAGGGGAGAAGGTAATACTAGCCATCTCCACCAAACCCTTCTGTGGCATGTCTATTCCTGTGGGGTCCTGACCAGCTAACTTTCCCCCTTGGCTTCTCCTCCTTCGAGTCTCTATCTTATCTCCCGAGGTCCATTTCCTCCTCCGCCTGTCAAACTCCACCTTGATGGGGTTCTGCACCATGTATTTCCTTCTTCCTCTCTGTTAACTCTTGCTCGCCCACGTCTCAGCTCATGGAAAACATCTGCTAAAAGCAGACTCAGGATACAGGGAGTCTGGAGAGATGGCCTAGGCCTTAGAAGCACTTGCCAGCTCAATCATGAGGACTGGAGTTTGGATCCCAGCACCAGAGTAGCAATCTGTGTGCCCCCTGACCTGTAGTGTGTGTTCACGTACACATGTGTATGTGTGTGGAAGTCAGATGTCAAAGTTGGGAGTCTTTCTCTATTACTCTCTACCCTCTGGTTTTGAGATGGAGTCTCTCAGTAGACCTCAAGCTGGACTGGTTAGACTAATTGGCCAGCAAGCCTCGCCAGTACTGAGATTACAAAGAGGTGCTGCCACAGAGCTTTTTACACGGATGGCTGCGATTGGAAGTCACGCCATCAGGCTTGTATTAACAAGAATGTTTTCCTTACGGAACTCTCTTTCTTGCTCTTGAATTTGGGGCTTTCAGGGGGGGGGGCAAGAACTTTGTTTTGTCCCTGTATGTTTAATAAAAGTTTGTCAAATGAATAAATAATGAATGAATGATTGAATGAATAAGGTGAAAAATTAAGGAAAAGTGTGGGAGAATATAATCAGATCCTAATTTTTATTTATGAGCCAGGTGCTAAGGCAGACACCTCTGGACTATAAATTGAGGCATACTGCTTATGTTAATGTTCTAGAATTTTAAACTGCACTCCTATTTTAAACTACATCATTTGTAGTTTGAAACGGCCTCTGAGCTGCTTCCAGTCATCTGTAGTGATGGCATGCCTTGGCACCCCTCCACCCAACTCTCCGTTCAGACACATGCAAACCTCGCTTCCCTGTGTTCTAATGGAGGTGTGGACCAGTTGACAGGATCACTTAAGCTCCATCCACTGACCAATTAGAAAAGAGCTGTGGAGGAAGGCAGTCATGTCTCCAGGGTCTTCCCTCCTCTCCTGGGCAACTTTTCCTCAGAGGCCTACAAGAGACCATTGTGTGGTTTAATCCAACTGGGATTCTCGCCATGTGTGAAAAAAAAAAAAAATGCATTCAATTGCAAGTTGCAGGGTCGTTACCGAAAGCCACCATAAGCAAGGAAGGGGGTTTTGTTTGCCTCAGATGTGGGGAAGTGAGAACATAGGTTATCCAGGGCTTACTGCTGTACCTGCCCCACCACTTCTGGCTTTCCATCTTTCAAGCTACAAGATGGTGGTTGCGCAGTCTCTGCTCCACCCTCTGCAAGACAGGCCAGCATGCACAGTGTCTATCTTTCAGTAGCAGAACAGAATTGACTCTTTTTTTTATAAAAAGTTTTTCCAGACAGGGTTTCTCTGTGTAGCTTTGCGCCTGTCCTGGATCTCGCTCTGTAGACCAGGCTGGCCTCGAACTCACAGAGATCCGCTTGCCTTTGCCTCCCAAGTGCTGGGATTAAAGGCATGCGCTACCACCGCCCGGCAAGAATTGACTCTTCTTTAGAGACCTAAATTGTCCTCCTCCCCTTCCTCCCTCTTTCTCTCTCTTCTTCCCCCTTCCTTGCCCATCTCCTACCCTGTTGTACTTATCCTTCTAAGAAGCCTTCTATCTCTCTTCCAGGGAAGACGGTCCCATGCACAATAATTCTCTCCCTCAGTTCTTTCCAGGGTCATAGCATCAAGACCACAGCTCAATAAATACTTGTTGGATGTCATTCAATTAAAATCCATTGGCACAAGATAGATTTTATGCTCAGAGATTTTCCACCCAAATTCATTATGAAGCTGAGGAGAATCTTGGTGCTAGACCCTGTATTCAAGCTGGACCACATTGGAAGGCTTTCAAAAGACAGCAATCTTGTTAGCAGGGGCTGTCTACACAGAGCTCTGAAATATACTGAAAGACCAATCACTATCCCTAAAGACCAAAGCTAAAGTGGTATCAATTTTAGAAAAAAAAAAAAGTTTATTTGATTTGTTAGTTCTGTTTTGTTTTATCTCATGTAGCCCAGGCTTGCCTCAACTTGCTGTATAACTAATGTTGAACTCTTGATTGACCTGCCTGTACCTCCCAAGTCTTGAGATTACTGGTGTGCACTATCTATCATGCCCAGCTTGATGTGTTAGGCTATGGGTTCTATTTCCAGCACTGTGACAGTGAATACATACAATACATACATACATACTTGCTTTATGACTACCATATATCCATATATATGGTAGTTTTATATATATATGTAACTCTGCCTCCAGAGAACTGAGATTAAAGGCTTGTGTCATGACACACACACATAATAAATAAATAAACATAAAAAAAAGAAAGAAAGAGAGAAAGAAAGAAAGAAAGAAGGAAAGAAAGAAAGAAAGAAAGAAAGAAAGAAATGTAGTAAAAAGCGACTGAGGAAGACCCTTGACTTCAACTTCCGGTATCGGCATGCAGATGCACACACACGCATGCAGATGCACACACACGCATGCAGATGCACACACACGCATGCAGATGCACACACATGCATGTATGCCCACACATGCATGTATGCCCACACATGCATGCAGATGCACACACATGCATGCAGATGCACACACACGCATGCAGATGCACACACATGCATGCAGATGCACACACATGCATGCAGATGCACACACATGCATGTATGCACACACATGCATGCAGATGCACACACATGCATGTATGCCCACACATGCATGAAGATGCATGTATGCCCACACATGCATGCAGATGCACACACATGCATGCAGATGCACACACGCATGCAGATGCACACACATGCATGTATGCACACACATGCATGCAGATGCACACACATGTATGTATGCCCACACATGCATGCAGATGCCCACACATGCATGCAGATGCCCACACATGCATGTATGTCCACACATGCATGCAAATGCACACATGCATGCAGATGCACACACATGCATGCAGATGCACACACACGCATGCAGATGCACACACACGCATGCAGATGCACACACACGCATGCATGCCCACAGACAGAGAAGAGGACAAGGAGCTCTTGGGCCCCACTGAAAGCCTACTTTATTTTAACCTACAGCAGCATCTTCCTAGCTGTCCTTCTCTTCCTGGCTTCTTGTTCTTGTCTAGGGTCCTTTCACAGAGCCCTGATGCCTTCCACAGCCTATAGTCCTGACTTCACTCTCTGACTGGCCCCAGGACAGGCCCCCGGGGCCACAGCTATGGATTATTTTTGTGTGATCAGACCACTTACTCTGGCCAGTCAGAAGGAGCCCTGCTTGATGGTCTCCGTGACTGCAGTGAAGCTGGAAGCCAGCCCACTGAGTAGGCTGCCTGCAATCCTCAGGAGGGCTGTGCTCTTGTACTACTCTCCAGTAGGTTTCTGACTGGAGAGGCCCTTGGGTTTACAGTAAACACAGGAGGTGATGTCCTAACGTTTCCCACTTCAACAGCTCCTTCTCATCTGCACCTGTGTCTCAGAGTCTGAACCCATGGATCTGCCGGTTGTGCCATACTCTTCTCAGCCCACTGCTCCGTCCTTCTAGAAGGATGGAGATGCATCTCTTGGACTCTGGAGCTTGCCAGCTCCCTGCAGATTGAGTGCTTGGGATTGTCCCTCCTTCCCAAGGTTGTCTTTCTCTGAAGTTGGGTGCCTTTGGTCGCCTCTCCTCCATGCTCACCACCTGTACACCAGCCCGGACCTCCATATCCCCTTCCTAGGAGCACTGACCCCTAGACCTGGAGGATAATTTAGGGCCACCACCCTAGCCTGTACCTTGGAACCCACTAAATGAAAAGAGCTAAGTCCCACAGGTTACATTTCTGTTTTATCTTTTTTATTTTTCCCTCCTCACTGTGTTCCATTATGATAAAAAACAAAAAAACAAAACAACGCCATGCACACCAGTAGCATGACTATACCTCCGAGGAGAGAATGCAAGGAAACTGCCCCCACTAACAGTTGTAAACCCTTTCCATCCACATATGAGAATAGCAAGTAGCATGGAAGACTGTTTCCTTCATATTCTTGTCCATGCAGCTGCATTACTTTTCTGTTGCTGTGATGAAACACTATGATCAAGGAAACTTCTGGAAGGAAGTGTATTTGGGCTTCCGGTTCCAGAGAGTTGGGGGTCTATAAGGGAGAGGACAGCACGGCAGCAGGCAGCAGACATGGCGGCTGGAGCTGGAAGCTGGAGTTGAGAGCTCTCGTTTCACACTGGAAGCAGGAAGCAGAAATGAAGTGAAAACTAGCATGTAGCTTTGAAGCCTCCAAACCACCTCCAGAGACATACTTCCTCCAGCAAGGCCACACTTCCTTAACCTACCCAAACAGTATCACCAGCTGGGGACCAAGGATTCAAACATCTGAGCCTGCCGAGGACGGTCCTCACTCAAACCAGCACACCAGTCCTGTCAGAGACCGCCCCATCTCCCAATGCAGGGGTGTCCAGAGAAAGCCTCAGAGCAGAAGACCTTTCTTGGGCCCAAGTCACAGTTACCTTCAGTGCATGAACCTTTCCATGCTCCAATATAGAGTGACAGATGAAGAGACCTGGAATTCAACTGCAAAGCTCACATGATGAACAAGTGTGTTTACCCAGAGGGCCCCCAGACAGTGGTTTGCCTTTGGCTGTGTATCCAGCCCTAACAACTCTTCTCTCAGCTCCTCCAGAAGACTCCAGAATATGAACACATTGGCCAGATGCAAGGATTTGCTTTGCCCTCCCACTCCACAACTCTATTAGCTACTCAAAAAATGGAAGTGACCAGATGATAATCAGGTTTGTCTTCTATTTAACAAGCGGAAAATAACAAGCTGGAATTTTTAAGGACCCTGCCCTTCATTCCACTCACCACCACCTGTGAAGATTATTCTGGGTTTTCTGAAATGGAAACAGTATCCCATCGTCACTAGGGATGCTCAGGACCTGTAGGTACAATACAGTCTGCTAAAACACTTGACACCATTGGCATATACCTACCAGCAGGCATGGGTCCTGTTTATATACAGTTCAGGCTGATGTCTTCAAATGCTTCTGAGCTCTGGCCTTACCCTACCCTCTACAGGCCTATATTCTCTTGGAAGACAAAGCTTGATTTTAGAGGCAACTGTTCTAGAGTTTAGTTCTGGCCTTTGTCCACATAGCCCACCAAAGAGAACGAGAAGCCCTTTAAAATGACCTTCTCAGTGAACACAGTGAAAGAATCTTCACAAAGCATCCTTCTTGTCTGGATATGGTACCCAGCAAAATTGACCCTCAAATGAAGGAGAAATAAAGGCTCCCAATAAACAAAACCAGGGAGTTCCTCACACCTGTCCACTTCCATTGAGGAAAAAAAAAAAAAAAAAAAAAAAAGGATACTTAAAGAGCAACAGGAGAGCTTGGGAAGTAAAAACTGTATGAAGACAGGTTCAGAATATAGAAATCCCGGGGCAGTGGGGAGCAAATGGTTTTCAATTCCTGTCCAGGGAGCAGAGGTTTCCAAGTGGATGAGGCTTCTAAAGAAGCCTTTATGAAAATGAAGACTAAAAACTAATCCTAGCAGACCACCCATGGCCCTCAGCACCTCCCAAATTATGCTGAAATGTTTGGAGGAGCTGTTGATTAAGAAAATACATAGTGATCAAATGAATACAGTACCCTTTTTTAATCGGATGTCTATTTTTATGAATCATGGTATCTGAATACATTCTAAAAATAGCCACTGAGATCTGGGAAGGTGGAGCTTAGCTGCCGGGGAGACTGCCGATATCACAGGCCTTTTGCAGGATTTGTGCATTAAGAGCCAAGTCAGAGCACAGGTTGCTGGGAACTCTGCTCTAGGAATCTATTGTTTTTCCCTCCCAAATGCAGAGGCACCTGAACCGGGGAAGGTGCAGCAAACTTGGTTTCTGTATTTTCTCTAGCCTGGAGAATTCAGAAGAAGAAAAAGACGTTGATTATTTTGGGAATGAATGAGGGATTCAAATCTCTTCTGAGCTAAGAATGGGGATCTCTAACCAAAGAGAGAGCTTTAGGCTATAGAGAGCTACCCTACCTCAAGGTCTGCATCCTAAGGACCCCTACCTCAATTCTACAGCTAGGTTGAGCTGAGTGTGTGAAAGTCCCCGTCTACAGAAAGGGCAGAGTTACGCCTCCCAACCCGCTCTTACAGATGAGACCCAGGCACCTGCACTATGGTTGTTAAGCACATTGTAGCTCTCTGTGGCTCCACAGGACCCAAGGACTGATTCTGGCCACCGACAATTGGGAAGATAGAAAGGTGTCATTTTTCTCTCACTTTGCAAGTGCGCCAAGCTCATTGGTCAAATGGTGTTGGAGAGAGGGTCCTTCAGTCAGCCTCGGCCCCTGAGAACTGTGACTTCTCCACTAAAATCAGTGATGATCAGGAAGTCTGATGGAGCTCTGCTTGGCTTTATGTTGTTATGATACACCACCACAAAGGTAGTCACTCATAAAAAAAAAAAAAAAAAAAGTATTTATTTCTTACAGTTCTGGAGGCCAGGAAGTTCAGTGTCAAGATGCGGGTGCTCCACGTGCTCAATCATTCTGTGGCGGGAGGCAGAAAGGCGAGAGAACAAGACAGGACTCACTTATTCTTTTACGGGGAACCCACTCACATGACAGCTACCCCACTTCTGCAGTAACAATCTTCATCTACTCATGAGGGCTCTGTCCAGATGGCTTCCTGAAGTCCCCAGCTCACAACCCTCTCGAGGGAGATTCAGACCCCAGCATGTCGACTCTAGGGCACACATTCAAGCAGAGCCAATGGGAAAGAAACCTTCCTTGAGTTAAGTCACGGCAAATTTAGAATTGCTTCTTCTTCACGGACCAGAGCCATGGTTAGCTTTTAAGGGCTTTCATATGATTATATTGATATGTCAAAGTGACTTTTAACTTAGGGGTAGCAACCATATACCCTCCATTCACCCATTGCCTGTCCTCACCAATTGATCTGGCTAAGATGGAGTGGATTTTAGGAAATGAGCTGGGAAAGGCTGCAGCCAGGCTTTGTCCAAAGCAGGAGCTCGGCTGTTGTCTCTTCCCAGGCAACAAGCCGTGTGAGCAAGGCAGGGGAAGCATGTGCCACCAAGGCTCAGAAGCCACAGGACTCAAGTCTGTGTGCATTTGCGGCCATCAATCTAGCTCTTTTCACGGCCATGGCCCTTTTTGTGCCTGATCTTTTTAAATGACACTTTGAACACTGGCCAAATTGACTCATTTTAGCCCCATACCCTGAATCTACTCTGGGACTCTTGAATACACTTGGGTTCGTGTTTGGACAGTTTTGATGGCATGTTCTCCAACCCACTGTTTAGCTGCATGCTTTAATGACAGGCGAGGATGAATTGGGCAGCTTGGCATGTGTCAGGTTGTGAATGCAGGGGTGAAGGTTCTGATGGTACAGAGGGAGAAATAGATTGTCCTGGACTTGGCAGCGATGCTGCTCTGCTGAGATCTGCCGGTCTGATGCTTGGCTACTTCCAGATCCAGGACCTTTTGGGGGGAAAAATGCAAACATAGCCCCAAATCACAAATAAAATAAGAGAAAGGAAAAAAAAAACCCTCTACTTTGCAACACCTAATGATTTGGGCACGATTCTTTCAAGTGGGCATTTTTAAAATAGTGACATTTAAACACGTTCCAACATTGTTTCCCCATTGTTATTTCCCCTCCTTTGATGGACATCTCATGATTAAGCATCTTATTATTAGCACAAATGCTTTCTGTAAAAATATAAAGGCAAGGATGCTTATTAATCAGAAAGCAAATTTCCTATTCAGGCACATAATCAGGGATCTTGGAAAGCATGAACGTACTTCTTTGGTTGGAAGGACTGAGACCAGCTTCCTCTGGAGGCACTGGATCTGCGGGGAAAATGATATCCTGGGAAAGTACATTGTGAGACCTGAGCAACGCTCCTGTGGCTCTCACCCTGGAGGCTCACAGGGGACCTGATGGACGCCTGCAAAATGAGATGTGAAGAGTGTGGACCTCTGTGCCTTGTCCCATTTCCCCCCGGATTTGCCTGCCCTTCCAGCATCACAGAACCATTCCTTCTGCCCTTGCCACTGCAGATCTTAGCACAGGTGATGAAGTTAGGGATTATATCCACAGATGATGGGGTCATGCCCCCGGAATTTGAATTTCAGCTTACTAGCTGAGTGCCCTTGGGTAACTTATCAAGTTCTCTAGGCCTTTCTCTGTGAAATGGATTGTACTGTCTGCTACATGTATTGGATGTAGATGGCACAGGGAGCTGAGCAGTAGCTATTTCCTAGCCCAGGACTGAAGTGTCATGCAAGGATGGTGGTGAGGTCATCGGTCTGAGGAGATATTCCTGTCCTACAGAATTTCCCTGGCCAAGGATCTGGTCTGGAGTCTCCCCTTGCTGTATAGCTTTCCTAAGGTCTTGTTAGTCCTAAAATCCCTCAAAGATGGCCCCCAAAGACTCACAACATATGGTGGAACATAAATACTGAAGCAGTGTAGAGAAAATCCTTAAAAATTCTTTGTTCCTAGGCAGAGTGAGGTGTTGAAGGGACATTGCACAGTGAGACAGATTCCTTCCGTCATAGGTGTGGCAGTGTGTGCCTCTAATCCCAGTGCCTGGGATCCTGAAGCAGGAGTTCACAAGTTTGAGGCCAGCCAGGGCTACATATCGAGACTATGTCAAACAAAAACAAAATTTAACAACAGCAACAACAACAACAAATAATTTTTTAGAGGCAAAAAGAACAAGAGAAACAGTAGAAAGGGAATTATTTCCAAAGCCA
This sequence comes from Onychomys torridus, assembly GCF_903995425.1. Taxonomy (NCBI): domain Eukaryota; kingdom Metazoa; phylum Chordata; class Mammalia; order Rodentia; family Cricetidae; genus Onychomys; species Onychomys torridus. The sequence continues at coordinate 34,646,869 of NC_050452.1, forward strand.
GTCACTGAACACTGTTTTTTGTTTCTCTGTGTAGCTTTGTGTCTTTCCTGGATCTCGCTCTGTAGACCAGGTTGGCCTTGAACTCACAAAGATCCATTGGCTTCTGCCTCCCGAGTGCTGGGATTAAAGGCATGCACCACCGCCCGGCTGAACACTGGTTTTTAACACTAACTTATAGATGACAGTCTGCAGATTTTTCCTTCTTCCAAAGTAGAACGCATTTCTTTGAAAAGAAAATATAATGACTGCACCTTGTCCAAGAATGTTCAGAAAGCTTTCCAGAAATTGCACGCCATGATCCCGCAGGGGCAGCTGGTTCCCAAGCCCTCTTCTGCATACAGTCCCCCAGAACAAAGGCAGAAAGTTGCTGACCTGCCCCATCGCACCAGGGCAGTGCCAAGTGGAGGCTGCTCCGATCTTCGCCTGGCTTTCTGCTGTTTCCAGCCACAACCAGGGCGTTTCTTTGTCACAAAAGGCTAGATCCTATGCAAATTGCTGAGCAACTCAGATGCGGATATGAAAGTTCACTCTGACCTTTCTTGGTGTCTGGGACAATGCAGTTCTTTTAGTTGGTAATGGGAAGACATTAAGCTACCTGGCTGACTTGCTTTTGTAGGGAGTTGCTACATCCCCATTTTTTAATGCACTGAATTTTTTGCTCAAATGCTCCTCTTTGGTCTGACCTGCAGGCATTGTTAAAAGGCAAAGAGGGTTATTTGTGACCTGCTTTGGGTTTTACAACTTTCCCAAAGCAATTCAGCGGTTTTCTGTTTTAATGCAATCTCCTGTTTTTGGTTGTACTATTCACCTAATAAAAGTTTATGTTCATTAGCAATGGATAACTGTGAACAGGACAACAGACCCAGAGTAAAGTATGGGAACCCAAACTTTGGCAGCGCTGGGTTGATGGTTGGGAGTGGGAATCTAAGGGGTGTGGGGTGGGAGCACTGTTGAATCTTCAACGGGAGTTCCTTCAATTATCTGTGTTACTTTTTTACCGCTCCTCCTCCAGGTTTGTGGAGAGTGAACTCTCTCATCTCATCCTTCTTTCGCAGTGGCGTTTTATGTTTTCTTTCAAGAAATTCTGTGTGGGGGGTGGGGCTGGGGAGACAGGATCTTCTCAGGGAATCGCCTGCCCAGTGGATATTTTTCTAGCTATCAAAACAAATAGAAAAATAATAAATAAACACATGTCTTTACATTGTTGGATTTCTGAGAGAGTAAAGAGCAAGACAAATTTATATAATCACCCAGCCCACTGAGGGAGCTACGGGGTGCCAGCAAACATAGCATTAAGGCTATCTGAAGGAACATGGGGTTAGGGCTATCTGAAGGAACATGGGGTTAGGGCTATCTGAAGGAATATGGGGTTAGGGCTATCTGAAGGAATATGGGGTTAGGGCTATCTGAAGGAACATGGGGTTAGGGCTATCTGAAGGAACATGGGGTTAGGGCTATCTGAAGGAACATGGGGTTAGGGCTATCTGAAGGCACCTACAATTGCTTCTTCCAAATCTGCAATGAACTCACCAGCAACTTTATGCTGTTCCTCAACTTCTGAGGTTTCCCAGCATGTTGTCCCAGACTATGCCTATTTCCTGAAGGGGGCACTGGGAGCTGGCTTTGGACCACAGTCCTCTGATTTCTTTCGGCACTGAATTTGACCACACCAACAGCAGACATACTTACTTTTAGTGTTACTTCACTTTGGCCAGATGCGGGGACCACATCTGTAATTCTAGCACTTGGGAGGCTAAGACAAGAAGTTTGCCACAGGTTCGAGGCCACCCTGGGCTACATGGTGAGTTTGAGGGAAGCCTGAGCTATATAGTGAAACCCTGCCTCATATAAACAAATAACAATTTTTTTAAAAAGTTCATTTTAGGGGAGAATGAGATGTTGATATAAAGCTATGATTTGACAGGAAGCTAGGTTCTTATGTCCAAAGGAGGCCATATCAGGACTTCAAAATATCTGGAAGAAAGAGAGACTTAATGCCCTAACTACAAATAAATGAGAAATGTTTAAGGTGATGACTATGTTAATTATCCTGATCTGATCATTACACATTTAGATACATGGAAATCAAATTATCATATTATACTTACAAATATGCACAATTATATCGCAACCAAAAACTGAAGCTAAGCAGGGCAGTGGTGGAGCACCACTTTTAGACCCAGCACTAGGGAGGCAGAGACAGGCAGATCGCTGTGAGTTCAAGGCCAGCCCAGTCTACAAATCAAGTTCTAGGACACCCAGGGCTGTTACTCAGAGAGACCCTGTCTCAAAACAACAACAACAACAAAAGATAAAACTGAAACTAAAATTTTGACTCTCATTTCATATTTAATGTGGGCAGTTGGAGATTTTCTCTGACATTACAAGGATAAAACATTTATTGGGATAGGTATCAGATAGAGTATTTTACACGCATCAATTCGTTCATTTAAATATCACTGTAACAACTCTGTGAGATAGATGCTATCACCTCCATTTCACAGTGAGAAAATCAAAAGCAAAGAAGTCAAATAATGTCCAAGGCCACATAGCAGACCATGGCAGAGCCAGAATACAAAGCTTGGGGTTGACGCCCAAAGTCCACCTTTACCGCCCCTGCCAGATTGTTCCCGTGAATGGCAGCCAGAGGAGAAACACACGTGTGAGGGCTTGGAGAGGATTCTTGTTGAGTGAATAAATCCAAACAAATAATTGACTCCGATAATAATCCTATCAAGGAAGTCAGCAACTTGTCAAAACACAAAATCACAGCAGTTTCTGGTTTAAATATCTTAATTGGCTTTATTTGTAATTCTCGAGTCGGGTAACAATTCAGCTCTTAAAACAGAGAAAGCGTTTGGAAGGAGTGAGCACAGGAGGTTGGTTTTGTGGAGAGAAAAGGTCTTTGGAAAGCAGAAGCAAAGACCAAAAGTCGGATTCAGCCATTTCAAAGCTACTCTGGGGTAGGGAGAAAGAATAATAGGAAAACAACTCATTGGTTACTGTTGGCTTACTTTCTTTTCAGAGTTAGAACATACCAATTAGTACCAGACAGTTTGAGAAATTCGACTACTGTTTCCTCGGGTCAGGAAATGCATTCGTCTGGGGTTTAGTGATACAAATCTTAGCTTAAGCAAGCCTGATTCAGATTGCAGTCTGGCCTACTGAGGCCTGTCTCAGGAACTTAGCTTGAAGCAGTATCTCCTGAAAGTTCCAGCTATAATTCTCTATTGTAATCAAGACTGACAAACCCAGCTGCTACAAGAAGACGAAGATCCATCTCATTGGCCTACAACAGGAACACTGACTTTCTTTCTCCTGCCATGGGACAATGACAAGCTAAGGTAACCAAAGGTGGGAGTGGGAGTCAGCTCTCTGCAGTTAATCAGGATCCAGGCTCTTCAGAGGTGGTGGGTCTGCCATTTTCGGTGTTCGCCCCTTGAGGCTGGCCTCACATCTGAGTTTCCAGGCCTGTGTTGCTATAGGGTGGCAGGTGGTACCTGAGAGAATGGAAGAGAACTCGGTGACTGTAGAGACAGGCCTGAAGTGTTGTGAATGCTCTTGCTGACTTGTCAGAACTTGGTCACCAGGCCCTGATGGCTGCAGACTGAGACTGGGAAAGTGCCTTTCCCAGGTACTCCACAAAAGCCTGAAAGGAAGACACACTTGGATGGCACCTCATCTGCTCTTGGTAGTGGGAAGGCTACGTGCTGTATTACTGACTCAACAAAATCTTGTCCTCCAGCCTGAATGAAAATTCCCATCATTCCTGACACCCCTTTTCACTTGGTAAGGAATGTGGGCATTTTGCAGAGTACAGGCTGGAAGTAAAGTGTGGCTACTTTTCCAGGGACCACCAAGCGCTAGTTTGTTAAGACGGAATAGAGTGTTTGACAACCTTAGAAAGCTCTAGATCGGGTTTGGAAGTCTTCATAAGGGTAGACTTTGCGGGAAACTGTGGGTCCTGAGGATAGAGGAAGCAGTCAGCGACAATGGCTTGTTCAGGATGCTTTGCTCTAGAGAGACAAATATGTCAAGTGGGTTTTAAAAAGTCACCAGTTTCCTTATAAAGAGGTGGATTATTTTGTTCAACACAACAAAGGAAGAATCAACTTTAATCACTTTTCAGACCGTGGCAGGAATGAATTTACTTCTTTGTTTATCTAAATCCTGACTCAACTAGGTGACCTCATTTAGAGAGTGTTGTTGTCACTGAGAAGTATGCTTGAGGCTTACCCCCAGTGACAACCGGCAACTGTCCCCCTTATTTCCTAAATTGTAGTGTGTTAAAAGCAGGCTTGGCTTTACTTGCCCATGTGGTGGGGCTCTTAAGTTTCTAATTTCTAATGATAGGTTGAATTATTCATAAAAGATATCTTTCTCACTCTAATTACTCATCTCTTGGTGCTATTGGTGGTCTCTAGGCTGCTGTAAAATCTTAATGCCTTCTGCATTGGTGTAGCACACTTGCTAGCAATGACTTCGGCCTGGCACCCAAGGGGTTAAAAAATCAGCCTTGAGGTGGGGCCAGGCAACCGGGTGATTACAAAATGCTTTTGTACATTAAAGCAAATCTTGTAAGCATTAGACCTGAAGTCACAGCTACCAACTCCCTGCCTTAATTGTACACCAGGGTTTTCCAAGTCGTCAAGATCTAAGACTGAACAAAACAAATGCTCTTTCCTGCTTCAAAGCACGCTGTGGTTTGTGTTCTCGGTAGCCTGCCTTTACCCATGTGAAAATGCTTCAAATTCACTGTGACCGTAGAAGTCAGCCCTGGTCAAGCACTCACCCTGACCAGTGGTCCTCTAAGCACCTGCGGGTGACTCCTCTGTCACCCTAGGGAGGGAGGGCACTACCCAGCTGAGCCTCCAGTGCTCTGGGTATCTGTTTGAGATTCTTAGTCTTCTGAGCTCTGCTCTCTAGATTTCTTAGTAGCTAAGAGGTGTCATCTGTGAGGCCACTTCTATGAGCTGAATTATGCTCCCCTCGAACTCATATTTGTAGCATGAATCTTAAAGAGTCTTACTAATAAAATAAACCTGGAGCCAGGTATTGGGGTGAATGCTAGAAGATCAGAGAAGCAGAACAAGCTACAGCCAATTCCTCAGCTGATTCTGTTTCCTCAGACTGGAAGCCTTTGAGTCCTCATCCGAATGGATCTCAGCTGAACTGCTGCTAAAAGTTTAACCAACCTATAGTTCCTCGTCCTCACGCCTTATATACCTTTCTGCCTCCTGCCATTACTTCTTGGGATTAAAGGCGTGAGTCACCATGCTTGGCAGTTTCCAGTGTGGCTTTGAACTCACAGAGATTTAGGCAGATCTCTGCTTCTGGAATATTAGGATTAAAGGTATGTGCTACCACTGTCTAACTTTCTTGTTTAATATTGTGGCTGTTCTGTTCTCTGATCCCAGATAAGTTTATTAGAGTGTACAATATTTTGGGAACACAATATCACCACACATATTTGAAAACTCTACAGCCAAGTATTTTGCAGCTGCAGGTTCAACCAACCATGGATCCAAACTACTTGGTAGGGGAGGAAGGGTGATTCCAGAAAGTTCCCTAAAGCTTGAATTTTCCAGTTCCAGCTACTCTGCTGAATCCATGTCAATAAAGTGCTGTGTAAGCCAATCCTGTGGTTGCCTCCACATCCCCTCACAGACCCACAGTCTCCAGCACTCATCTGAACACTCTTTGCCTTGTGTCATGTTCACATCCTAGGAATTTAGGCCTAAGATGAGTGTGTCTGCACTGGACACACAGTGCTTCTCTTCTTGGATCATCCCCTAAAGAGTGAACTAGCTACCTACCGACAGAGAATTTATATTGCATTTGGTATCATACATCATCAAGAATTGAATTGATGCATCCAAGAGTGTGCATAGGTAACATGCACATACAATGCAGGTAATTTACAAATATGACAGCATGTTATAAAAAGAACTTGAGCATCTGTGGGTTTGGATATCTGGAAGGAAGAGAGGAATGTTCTAGAACCAATCCACAAGTACACAGAGAGATGATTGGATAGAAACAGGGTCCTTAAAAAGGCAATAAAATTAAAATGAGATCACTACGATGGGCCTTACTCATACAACTGATGTCCTTATAGGAAAGATTTGAGCACTGTGGTTGTTTGAATGAGAATGGCCTCTATTGGCTCATATGTTTGAATGCTTCCTCATCAGGGAGTGGCACCCCTTCGGAGGGATTGAGAGGTGTGGCCTTGTTAGAGTAGGTGTGGCCTTGTTGGAGGAAGTGTGTCACTGGTGGTGGGGCTTTGAAGTTTCACAGGCCCAACCCAGGTCCAATGGCCCAGTGCCTCTCTCATTTCCTGTTGCCCATGAATCTGGATGTAGAACTCTCAGCTACTTCTCCAGCACCATGTCTGCTTGCATGCTGCCATGTTCCCTACCATGATAACAGTGAACTAAACCTCTGAGACTGAAAGTAAGTGCTTTCCTTGATAAGAGTTGCTGAGGTCATGGTGTCTCTTCACAGCAACAGAACACGGACTAAGACAAGCACAGAGTAAGACCACATGGAGACAGTGGCCATCTACAAACCGCAGGAGCCTCAGCAAAAGCCTGCATGCACTGAGTTCATAGACTTGAATCTTCTAGAATTATGAGGAAATACATCTCTGTTACTGAAACTTTCAGCCTGTGGTACTTTGTTATGGCAGCCTAACAAGGCAGCCAACCTAAGCGCTGTTATTCTATTTATTGTTAAGGGGGGGGAAACCCAGCAGATTAAATTTCAATCATGCCTTAGAATTTTCTGTTGACATAATTTTGTTTTGTTTTTGACTCAGACTTTCATCAAATTCAGCTTTTGTACGTACGTAGAAAGAATACATGAAATATGAATTAAGATGTTCCAGAAACTTCCTCACATGTAGAATATAACTTTCTGAAGTGTTCTTCTGCTCACAGTCATTAAACTCTGATTTCCCATACAGGCCTCTCCTGTCTGGTGGAGCATGCGTTGATACTGTGGCTCCTCAGAGAAGCACAGCTGCTGTCTGGTGGGAGTGGGGAGACATGCTTCAAGCCTCACAGATATTCTGTGAGTTTTCACACCATGGTCTTTTGATCTCCTGCTCTGGTTTGTCTTTCTGGCACATGATAAACTTGCATTGATGTCAAATCATTGTGTGAAACTCCGCACTCAATGATTAGCTACACAATGAATAGAAAACAAGAGAACGCTGGAGTGGAAGTGTTGCCAGGAATGGGGAAGGATGGGGCTTTGCGATGGGAGAGAGCAAGGAATCCACGCTTCGGACCCAGTCAGCCTCGCGACTTCACCTCAGTCTGTCCTGGCATCCTCCACATTCTGGTTGCCATGCATGTCTTCTCTTCTTTCTCGGTAAGGGACAGAGGTATACTCCACGTGACCTTCTGGCACCCTGGGGTGCATCCTGAAGTGCTAAAGGATGAACTGATCTGAGTTATTCCAACTGAATCAGAAAAGATCGACATAAGGAAGGGCCCAGAGGTGGACATCTGGCTCAAGTCTCACACTTACGTAGAACCTCAAATTAAAATTTCGAGGATTTAAAAAAAAATAGTATAGTTGGAACTAGGTAGATGGCTCAGCAGATAAAAGCATTTGTGCTGAGCCTGGCACCCTGAGTACACACTTGGGACACAGAGGTGGAAGGGAGAAATGACCCCAAGTTGTCCTCTGACCTCTACATATATGCTGTGGTACAACCCCCCCAACACACACACACACATGTGCACATGCACACATACATGCATAAATACATAAATGCAACAAAACAAAAATTCTTAAAATGGTAGTTGTTGCCAAATACAGAAATAATCCAGGTCTCCCCTGATTTCTGAGAGGCTATAATGTAACCTTGCACTTTAGCATGTCTTTGTAACTAATATTTATGGAGCAGCTTCTGTGATGTGTGTGAGTCAGCCAAGAAGACATACCCACAGGAGTAAAGCAGGCTCTCATGCCTCAGATAGCCCACTGTCCCCCAGAGCAGATAACTCTAGGTGTGTCACAAGTAGTCTGCCAGGGGAGTTTACAGAAGGAATAGCTCCAATGTCGTTCAAGAGGGGACCTGGTCAGAGAATGCTGTGTGTGTAAGTACAGTAGAAATGGCCTGTGCCCAAAGGAAGATACAGTTTGATGCGCGGATGAGGAGGAGGGTGTAGAAGTGGCAGTGTGAGAAAAAACACAGGGTTTTTAAAGGAAGCAAGTGCAAGCTTCAAACTAAGATAGGGGCTGCCTCTGGTAGGTGGGCAAAGATGAAACAGGCAGGGAGCAAGGGGATCTTGCTCGAGGACCAGTGGTTCTCAATGCAGACTGTGTATTACCACCATGGGAACTTTTATAAACACTGACACATCTTGGCACACAGCCATCAACTAATAGTGAATGGAGGTGTAGTCTAGAGTGCAGTCTAAGATCAGTCTTTTATTTCTTTCTCTCTTCCTTCTTCCCCTTCCTCTCTTTTTTTCTTTCTTTCTTTTTCTTTTCAGGTAGGGTCTTCCTACATAATCAAGCTGTTTTGGCACTTGCTACATAGCCCAGGATGACCTTGAATTTACAGTCTTCATTAACCTTCCTTCCTTATATCATCATGCCTTACTCTATTTTCCCCTTAATGTAGATAAACTTGTTCTCAAATCCAGACGTTCTGAGCTTTCTGGTCTACCCACTGGTACCCGAGGGAGGGCACCCATTCCCAGCATGATGGCAGTGTGACTCTGAACACATACACAGGCATGAGACATTGTAGTCTTGAAGAGAGCAGTCCTAAAGAATCCCCTGTAAAAGTCCCCGTATCCCCAAGATGTTTGACTTGAGAGAGTTTATGAAGTAAAAGACATGCAGTCAACCATGTGGAGTTTCATATCCAGAGAAACAGCTGAACGTTTTCTTTCCCATCTCAATAATCTGCTACCATTTAGTGGTGGAAGCAGGGACCTGTGTTATGAAGGGCAGGATTAAGGTTCAGCATGACCTTGCCAGTCACCATCACAACTTTGGTCTTGCCTCAATCAGTCACCACCTCTCGGGATCGTAAATATTGACACTCATCCTTAGAGAAATCAATACCTGCATATTAGCCTCCAATTTCATATATCGACGTGCAGATCTAAGGGCCTCGGGTGAATTTGAGATGACTTCAGCATTTGAGAGTTCTTCCTGGGAGCTGAAAGGCCGTGACTCTGCCTTGCCTGGTGATGCTTGGCTATAGGACTGGTATTGCTACCATCTTGTCTTGTCCTATTATCTGTTTGCAAAACTTGCAGTGAGGCCATTTTAGCAGTAAGCAGACAGAAGAGGGATCTGTTTCTCAGAGTTCAAAATTAACACTTCAAAATAGAACAAAGTTTCTGGAGTAAATTCTAAAATATATATTAAATCCTTTTGTTCAAAATTCCATACTTTTTTGGATTGAGATTCCATTAATCTTTACTTATATCAAAGGATCAAAGAGTCCAGAGATATCTTTTCCATCCCCAGTCTCAATTCAAGCGCCAAATCCATCAGATTAAAAGTGTATGCTCGGAGTTTGTCAACATCCACACACTCTTGCCATACACAGTCAGCATGGCTGGCTTACTTCCCTACAGGAGGAACCGAGGAGAGCTGGAGATGGCGCTCCGGGGTAAAATGCTCCCCCAGCCAGTGCAAGGCCCTGGGTTTGATTCCAATCGTCAGCTCTCCCAACACTCAAATTCTTGGGTAAACTCACCCAGGCACTGTGCACATGCGATACCTGGGCCTGATGAACTGGACTGAGCTGGTGGTTCTGGCCCAAAGGACACGGGTGTCCATAAAGAGCTGTCTTTCATGTTATAAAGGAAGGGAGGGGGGCTCTGAAACATAAACCCCCTTTCCTGCAGCTCACCTTTCCAACCTCCCAACCCTCCCCCACCAAGAGACTGCTGAGACAAGCAGGAAGAGCTGAAGGGTGTACCCCAAAATAACCGAGGAGCCCTCCAGGCTTCCCTCCAGAGCTCTCTTCCCTCCGGAGCTGCAGTTCCCTGAGGCAAAGTTGGCTGTGGTTTGGGCGGTACAGGTAGGAGGAGAAAGCGTTTCAACAACAGCCCTCCTTGGTTTGAAATTGTGCAAGCTGAGCACTGTCCCGGCAGAGAGGGTGGAATCTGCCAGCTGTGGCAAGCAGGCTGCCTAGGGAACACAGAGTTGAGGTGCTGAGACCCCTGGGAAGATTTCTGGGACGGCTCCCACACTCTGACTTATTGCCACTTTAGACAATCCGAATGTCTGTCCACTTTCAGATCACCTCTCCCATCATCTCTCACTCACACAGGACATTTTCTTCAAATTTTAAAAACTAAAATGAATAACTCATGGCTTTAAAATTATAGATGTCATTAAGTCTTCATTATAAGAATGTTGCAGGATGCTTTAGCCGTGTGTGTGTGTGTGTGTGTGTGTGTGTGTGTGTGTGTGTGTGCGCATATATGCTCAATTCAGAAAGGCAGAATGAAACTAAGTCTACACCTAAGCTACAGCCGCTGAGAATGATGTTCAACAACACACAGGTTTGTAGTTAAGACCCAAGGAACCACCAGGGGCCTTCTCTGGGCCCCGCCAGGCACCTAAGCAGGCCGTTATATTTCTAATTTACAGTTTGGCTACACCAGGCAGCTTGGTGATAAGCACGGCTTGTTTATTTGTCTTTGACGGCTGCCAGGTGGATTGTGGTCAGACAATCTTACTCCAGCAGCCTTTGAATCTACCAATCCCACACGAAGCCATTCCCCGAGCAAATCGAAGGTCACACAATGGGTGCCCACAACAAAAGGGCAGCCACAAGGATGACTGCACCAGGAAGGAGAAAGAGAGAGAGAGAGAGGAGGAAGAAAGCCTCCCCGAGAGGCAGCCAGCAAGGTGGTAAGGCAGGCTGGGCGGAGGCTCTGTTTGTGTTAAAGGTTCGCTCGCTGCACAGAAACCAACCTTTTGTCAGTCTTTGAATTACACAACCTGTGTGGCTTCCAGCAATGATCTCCGGTGATTTGCTCAGTTTCGACGTTATTTTTGTTTTGTTTCCTTCCTCCTCAGCTTGCAAGGCAGGTGGCACCCCTCTTGTAGGACAGTTTGGTACAGACTGCAAAATTAAAAGCTGGGAATAACCCCACAAGAGTGAACATAGATAACTGTGAAGGACCATGTGTGTTTACAGCCTCCTAAAGCTGGGGTCCAGCTGTGGCATGCCATAGGATGGCACCTGGTGGCCTCAAAAGGTGAAGGACGAGGCCTGAGCTTGGGATGACAGGTGGACATTCTGCTACCAGGAGCCTAAGGCTCTTGGGGTCCTGTGTTACCTGGAAATTTCTTCAGCCTGAGCTGTGCATCCACTAGAGATGACCCCAGTGTGGTCATTTTTCTCTCAGTCTTTTCTTCTTTGTGGAATACAATATAATATACGATCACAATGTAAAGAGTTAATGCTTTTAGGCCTTTAAAGGACCAGGACTTTAGCCGGACGGTGGTGGTGCATGCCTTTAATCCCAGCACTCAGGAGGCAGAGCCAGGCGGATATCTGTGAGTTCAAGGCCAGCCTGGTCTACAAAGTGAGTTCCAGAAGAGGTGCCAAAACTACACAGAGAAACCCTGTCTCGAACCCCCCCCCCACAAAAAAAAGCACCAGCTCTTCATCTTCAACTCGGTGATATGGTACTGTGGCAAGGGGGTGATGGGGCTGGTACTAGTAATGTTCCCCAAGAATCCATAAAAGCACAAATGCATCCTGGGACACCAGCAGAGACAACAACTCCTTACCTATTTCTCTAGAGAACGTCACACTAGGGAAGGTGAAACACATTTCACAACATGCCCCAGGGATCCACATTAGGCTCGGTTGTCAGCTCAGCTCCAATTATATCATGCTAGAAATTCAAGCAGGGTGTGCAAGCTGTCCTAGTCTGGGACTGATGTTCCCCACGTCCTGAGTATATGGGAATGTACTTTATAGATATCAGAGTCATTCAGAATCTGTCAGCTGATTGAGAAAACTCAAAGGTAACTCCACAATTACAAAACCTCCTTACAAGCATACTGTATGATCATGTTCATGTAATAACACGAGGTCCAAAATCCTGAAGCAACTATCACAGTGATTTCTATGATGGAACAAATGCACACTTCAGCTCATCCCAGACTCTCCAGAACACACGCTACTGCTGTTTAAAATGGCATCATGATGAATCCTTTATTTCCTCCATATTATGAGACTCTTGATGTGTCGTCAGATGACAGACTGAGTAGGATGATCTGGGGACCCTAGGAACCACTCGCTATTCCTAAGTCAGATCAATATTTCAACCGACCCCTTCCCCAGTGGTCCAGGGCCTATTCTTTAAGAGGACTGTGGCCTGTATCCTATAGGAATGCTTCCTGAAGCTGGCTGGAGTAAAGGGAACCTTTCAGTGTACCCTGACACAATTAACACAATGCTATCACACACACACACACACACACACACACACACACACACACACACAAGCCAAAGCCTCACTTGTGTGACAGAACCCTCATACATGAACATGTCTTGGAGACATGTTCAGTTGTTCCCTGTGGGGATTCTGTCCTGTAAGGATACTATGGACAGTATTACCTTTTTTTCCATTTAGATGAGCATGAGGTTGAGACTACCTGCAAAGTCAGCTTCATTTTCCATCTGTGTCCAAAAATAAAAAATACAAAAAGATAAGCAAGTGGAGTTTTGTCATGTTGCTTCTGTTCCCTGCCTCCACCCTCAGGAGGGTGCCCGGAAGTACCCTCTTCTCGCATGCATGGAGACTGTGCTAAACTGGGGTCTGGAGAGCAGAGAACTCGGCCAACTTAGCTGGTTGCTTTCTTTTCTTACATTTTATTTATTTGATTATTTAAAATATTCACAATTTTTATTTTTTATTTTTTCTTCCACGTTTTGGGGGGAGCAGGAGTGCTGTTGAATTAGGCACAATGAAGTTGCATTGTTTTCTCCAGACTCTTGAAATGTAAGTGCAATGAAAGGTGGGTGCCTACCATAGGCTCATCATTGAGTGGAAGACTTTTCTAGTGTGTTCCTTTTGAATCACTAATGTGTGCGTAGGCCCAAAACTTTAAGCTTTCTATAAATGAAGTTTTCAGATTAATTTGCTTTATACAAATCACCAAAGCATGTAAGCATGCTGTGAAATAGACACACGTGTTTCACACTGTGTGACACTTTATAAGATTCTGTGCTCTTTTGTATTTACCTCAACGCAGTCTTTAGTTGGTCCAGTAAGAGAGGCACCTATCCCAACCCACAGATCAGGTAATCGAGGCTCAGAGAGAACAGGCCAGGCCTTGCAACATGCAGGTTGTACAACATGGTTCCATCTCAGGTCTGACCAGTTCCATGTCTTAGCTCTTTATATTAAACATATGTTTCCTCTCAAATGGGGGGAGTGTCTATCTTTTAATAGTACATGCTGGTGCTTTCCTTGCTATAAAAGAAAAAGTTATAAATCCTGAATTGTGTTCATTAGGTTAGGCTGTAGGCTGTAAAACTGGTATTGGACTAGCTTACATGTATGCTCAACTTCATAGCATCTTTCTTTGTAGGAAAAGAAGGGAAGAGAAAATAAAATTTAGAAAAAAAAATAAAGACAGAGATGGTGACTTTGTCACCCCAGCCCTTAGGAGGCTGGCGCAAGGTCTGAAGCTTCCTGATTTACAGCAATGGTTCTCAACTTTCCTAGACTGCGACCCTTCAACACACTTCCTCATGTTGTGACTCCCAACAAAAAATTACTTCATTGCTACTTCAGAACTGTAGTTTTGCTATTGTTGTAAATCATAATGTAAATATCTGATATGTAGGATATCTGGTATCAACACCCACCACCCGCCCCGGGATGGGGTGGCGACCCACAGGTTGAGAATGGCATCGTGAGTCCCAGGTCAATTTAGACTATAGTGTGAGGCCTTAATCTCAGAAAACCAAGAGAAACAAAAATTAAGTGCATAAAAAAAAAAAAAACAACTAAACAACACACACACACACACACACACACACACACACACACACACATACACACACACGGAGGGGTGTGGATAAAACGCAAAGGAAGCAAGAGAACGGAGAAGGTACTAGAAGATCCTAAAAATCACGAGGCTCGCTGGTCCCTTCCTAAGTCCTGCTGCCTCCAGCTTCTTATCCCACAGTCTTGGCTTTTCTTTTGCCTTCTCTTTGATCAGGATTTCCACAGTCACCAGACTCCTTAAGTAATCAACAGAGACTGAGTGTATCATATTGTCTTTCACTCTTCATTTTTTTTTAAAGCGAGGATTGCACAGATTTCCAGCCGCCCCCCCAGGGGATGAGAAGAAAGAAAGCATCAGCAGAACAAAGTCTTGCATTTATTAGGAGGGTATAAATACCACTTTCTCTTCCCAGGGGGAAAACACTGGACTAAAATGAAATGCCCTCCGCGTATGCATTCATAGAAATGTAAAGTTAGCACGTATCGGAGCCACAGATGAGAAACATGACCTCGGTGTTGAAAGAAGAGAGATGAGAAAACAGAAAATGAAAGAGGCCTTTTTCTCATTAAACAATTAGCTGGAGGAGTGATGCTAAGTGTCTTCTAAATGAATGCATTTATAGGAAGAAATGAAAACATTTGAATAATTTGATTAACGCACAGAAATGACAAACGATAAAAGCCCGTGAGCAATTGAAGTCCTGAAATTGAAGTCTTTAAGGGACAAATATTCTCACCCCTAATGTTATCACTGGCATGGAAATATGATCAGCAAGCGCTGATGTGAGAGATGCTGTCTAAGCTGATTATTATGGACTCGCTATTACCCAATGCCTTTGGCGTATAGAATCCCATTTGCCTCCAGATTCATGGGACAGAAAAGAAAGGGGACTTTTCTTGTCTTAAAGATGTTCACACTGAAACTGGATGAGCAAGGAGGGCCTAGGAACCAGGGCCACTGTTGTCTTTAGAAGCAGATTCCCAGATGGCACTCCCTCGGACGGTATGGCATCTTTGGCTGCCTGTGGCTGCCTACAGAGGACAATTGTGGGACCCGCCCCAGGGCAGGATGCAGCTTACTCTGGTGCCAGGGCCCATTATTAAAAGTGTGTTTGTGAGGACAGAGTTGCCAGAAGACATCTTTTCACAGCACACGGCCATGTCTTTTGCTCTTTGAAATTCTCTAAAGGAAATGGACTGAAGAGATTGTGGAGTAGTGGGTGACTATGGCTATCACGATTAATTTCTCTTATTTTAAGTCTGTGTTAAATTTTCAAGAGCTGTCACAACC
Organism: Onychomys torridus; assembly: GCF_903995425.1. Taxonomy (NCBI): domain Eukaryota; kingdom Metazoa; phylum Chordata; class Mammalia; order Rodentia; family Cricetidae; genus Onychomys; species Onychomys torridus. Next base: position 34,662,181 of record NC_050452.1, read on the forward strand.
AAATGCCACAGGCTGGCTGGCTTAAATGACAGAAATGCATTGTCTTACAGTGCTACAGGTTAGAAGTTCGAGTCTCCCAGAGTCCTCCTGGGACTATTCCCTCGTGTGTGTACAGGCACATCCGTGCTCATCTCTATAAGAACACAGGCCAATTAGATTAGGACTCGTTCTAATGACCCCACCATGACCAAATTACCCTTTAAGGGCCCTATCTCCAAACACGCTTGCATTTTATGGTCCTGGAGGTTAGTGAAGGCTTCAGTATGAGAGTTTGAAAAGGTAACTCTCGTTCTAACAAAGCCCTTTGAAGCTGTTTTAGTTTGGAATGTTACAGTAGGAGTGCCCTGATCTAACACAAGAGGCCCACAGTCTAAAACCCCCAGTGGACACTGCAGATCATGCCAACGTTTACTCAGAGTTTTTCCTCCTGAACACACATCCCAGAGAAGTAAGTTGTAAGTGAGATGCAATAAGAGATTTACAACAGCTAATCATGAAATTGGGCAAGCATAACTATATGTGTGCGCATGTGTGTGTGAGTGTTTGTGTGTGTGTGTGTGTGTGTGTGTGTGTGTGTGTGTGTGTGTGTACATACACACATTATTTAAAACTTATAAATTATTTACTTCCAGAATTTTCCACTTAATATTTTCAAACCAGGATTGACCATAGTGATTGAAATTGTGCAAAGGCAAACCATGGATAGAGTGTATGTAATTCCCCCTGAGGTTGGGTCTTCTTAGGAAGAGTAGAATGTTCTGGTATACTTCAGAATGATCCGTTTTCCCTCCCTGGCAGGAAGTATATGGAAAGTTTTCTCTGTTATGAGGACATGTCTAGGCTGATGGAGTGTGGAGCTGTGACTGGGCCCTCTGGAATTTTGACTCTGAAGCTAATTCCCCCTGAGCTTTAGGTGATTTCTCAATAAGGTTTCCTACTCAGGCACTGGCTCCCAAGGGAGGTTTCTGTCATGGGTGTCTATCTGGTGAGATTTTACTCTCTGGATTCGTCTGACTTGTCTGACCTTTAGACTAGTCCTTCAGTTTTGAGGAAGCACTTAGCCCCGTGACTCTACTTCTCTGAGGACTGTGAACAGGGCTGTATAACTTACCCTCTTTTTGCTTTTGGTGTAGTTGACAAGGAGACTCCTAAACCAGAGGCTCACCTAGAACTTCCTTCCAAGACGACTGTCTGCCGGCGACAGTCCTGGGATTTTGTCTCATTGTCTTATAGTTGTATTTTTTCATTGATTATTGAAGACTATTTTTCAGTCTTTGAAAGTCTGTGCCAACAACACATTTTCTTTCTGCACAATGCACTCTCTTCCTGTCTTTTATTGCCACTGGTGGGAATTCTGGACACCTGTCTAATTGCCATTGTTCTGGAATCATTTTTTTTTCCTGATGCTTTGGGATCCCCTTAGACATGCTACAGTTTTAATACATGTGCCCAGGTGTGAATTTCCTTTTATCTATCCATCCTGGGTCTTTGGAGGACTTCTTGGCTTTGAGGATTAGACTGTTTCTGGAAAATTCTGTTATTTTCCATTTAAGTATGTGTTTTCTCTTTGAACAAGTTTCCTTATTCATTCTCTCTCTCCCTCCCTCCCCCTCTCCCTCTCCCTCTTTCTCTCTGCATGTATATGTGTGTGCTGGCATATGCATCTGTTTGCATGTGTGTGGGTAAATGTGGGGGGGGGGGATGTGTGGGAGTCCCAGGCTGACATCAGTTGTCTTCAATCCTCCACATTTATTGAGGCAAGGCAAGGTCTCAAAACTAAACCCAGAGCTCACTAGTCTAGTCTAGACTTTTTGCTCTGAGTGTCTCCTGATTCCATCTTCCAGAACTGGGATTACAGGCCAGATACCAAACCCGCCGAGCACTTGCGTGGGTTCAGTGGTTCTGAACTCTGCTCCTCATACTTGAGTGGCAAGCGCTTTACAAACTGAGCTGTTTCCCAAGTCTGCTCTTTTACCTCATGCCAGACCTCTAGAACTTCTCATTCTACCCTCTGTGTACTTAAACAGCTCTTGCACGCCATATCATTTCTCTGCTACATCATTATTAATTTAATGGCATTCCTTTCCCATTTCAATAGTCTACTCAACCATGTCAAATAGTCTGTCCAGCATAGCCAGTGCACATTTGTCTTACAGTGAAATCAGATTCACAGAAAAATCGCCCATTTAAAAATGCACAATGCAGTGGCTCTCAGCACATTCACAGGGCGGTGTGAAGGCACTTCCTTCCATGGCCTCAGCAAACATTCATCAGTCCAGAGGAGAACCCTGCAGCAGTGGAAGATAACTCTTCATTGGAGGCATCCCCCTGTGCCCCGGCACCAGTCTACACTCTGTCTCTATGGCCCTGTTTCTGTGAATTACCTTCTCTCTCTATTGTAGCATGAATCTTAAATGTCTTATTAATAAAATCAAACCTGAGGCCAGTTATTGGGGTGAATGCTGGAAGATCAAAGAAGCAGAACAAGCCACAGTTTCCTCACCTGGCCAGTTCCTCAGCTGGTCTTGTTTCCTCAGACTGCAAGCTTCTGAGTTCTCATCCCAATGGCTCTCAGCTGAACTGTGCTGCTCCAAAGCCTAAAACCTTAACCAGCCAAATGCTGCTAATTTCTGGTCTTCACGCCTTATATATATCTTTTCTTTTTCTGCCGTCACTCCCTGGGATTAAAGGCTGATTTCTGGGATTAAAGGTGCGTGTCACCAAGCCTAGCTGTTTCTAATGTGGCTTTGAATTCAGAGATCCAGAGGTATTTCTGTCTCTGGAATGCTAGAATTAAAGGCATGTGTTACCACTGCCTATCTTCATGTTTAATGTTGTGGCCGTCCTGTTCTCTGACCCCATTTTCGGGGAATACACAATATTTCAGGGTACAGAATACCACCACATTCTATGAATTTATGTATGTTGAGTTTTTCATACAAATGGAATCACACAACATGACATCTTCGGTTCCTTTCACTGGGCGTAGTGCTTTCAAGGTTCATCCATGTTAGATCATGCAGACTGATTTTTTTTTTTAAGTTTTGAGATTTTATTTATTTTTAGGTAAATGAGTGTTTGCCTGAATGGATGTCTGTGCACCATGGTGCATGCAGTGCCCAGTGAGGCCAAAAGAAGGCAATGGATGCCCTGGACTGAAGTTACAGACAATTGTGAGCCTCTGTGTGAGTGCTGGTAACTGAACCCAGGTCCTGTGCAAGAGCAGTCGGTGCTCTTAACTGCTGACCTCTCTCTCCAGCCCCTAGAATTTATTTATTCATTTATTCATTTATTTATTTATTTATTCATTCTTTCTTTCTTTTATTTATTTATTTATTTACTTTTGGGTTAAGCAATACTTGTGTGTGTGTGTGTGTGTGTGTGTGTGTGTGTGTGTGTGTATGTCACATTTTGCCTACCCACTTACCTGTTGATTGACAGGGAAGATGTTTCTACCTTATAAGTTTTTGAATGCTTACATGTGAAGTCTTGGGAGTGCAGCTGGTATCCTGTAGTAACTCTATATTTAAATTTTAAGCAACTGCAGAATGTAACCAATTTTCAAATTCAATTATTGCAACTTTAATTTCTAGGCATAGTCCTTGATTCTTTTTTGAAAGCTGCTTGCTCATTCTTATGGTCTTATCTAACTGCCCATATTCTCAAACCTCCCTGATTTCTTGAAACTCATTAGTAAATAATCCTGTATAAAATAATAACTTCAAAATCAAAAGTTTTATGGTTCTGATTTTACAGTCTATTTTTTTTTTTTGTGACTGTCAATCCTTCCGTGTGTGTTTGTGGGCACACATGTGTATTATCATTTATACTAAGCGATCATGTTCTGCAGACCTCTATTCACCGGAGTTTGGGGGGTTTCAGCTGCTTTGGGTTATTTGGTTGTATGGTTAGTCTGTCCACTCAACTTAGGGACATGTTAAAATAAGTCCTCTGCTTACAGGTCTGTACCCCCAGGTGGAGTGAGTCTGGAGTGTACACTATCCGTGACAGGTTTACAGTCACTCTCAGAGAAGGGCTGGTTTTGTTGTTGTTGGATTTGTTTTTCCTTGCCTCCATCTCCAAGGTCAAAACAGGTCACGCTGAGAAAAGCACACTTGACACTCCCTTCCTCTAATTCTCAGTTAAGTAAATGAATGCCCCCGTGTTGGAAAAAAATATTACTAGAGATGGAAGAAAAAAACATAGTAAAAAAGTTTAGTGTGGGGCTAGAGAGATATGGGTAGGAACACTGGCCACTCCTGCAGAAGACAGGGTTTGGTCCCCAGAACTCATGTGGCTGTTGACAGCCCTGGGGAACTCCAGTTCCAGGTGACCCAGCCAGCTCTTCTGACCTCCAAGGGCACTGCACTCATACGGTGTTCATACATACATGCAAACAAAACACTCATCCGCAGAGAATAGAAAATAAAATCTTCTATAAAACACAAAAATAACTGAGTTCATTTAACATCATAACCTTTAAAATAGAAAAGAATTGACAGAGCTTTAAGATGACAAGGAACTCCTTCCCAAGAACTTAAATTTTTAATCTCGTTCTCTTAATTATTAATAGAGCAAGTCAGCAGAAGTATCACAATAATACAGAAAATCTGATTAGCTGAGTAACAAGGCTGGTAGAATAGATACACGTTCCTCTGGGGAAAGCTACATTGCTTTACACACTAGAACCCAAAAGCATGTCTCAACTGACTGAGCGCAGAAACTGATCTGAGGGTCTGATATCTTCATTGAACCAACTAGTAAAGCGACTCCTAAGGTGCAGCCAATCCCACTCCATTCTTCTCATAGATTTTTCAATATAGAAATTTCATAAAATACATGTAAACTTATTTGTAATGCATTTAAATAACTGTGTTTTTTATTATTGATGTCTTATATAATAGGAATTTAATATTCAGAAACAGAAGTTCTATGGGCCCTAAATAATTTTGAAGAGTGTACAACAAAAGGTTTGAGGTCCATTAGACTGTCACAGGTAAATACTATTCCTCATCACCAACTACCCACCAAAATGACCAACTGCTCCAATTTCATCATCTTGAGCAGGATACATTAAACAGAGACTGCCTCTAAACTGAGACCATTAAAAGTCATTACATTCTTGCGCTGGAGAGATAACTCATCAATTAAGAACAATTGCAACTCTTGCAGAGGACCTGGGTCCAGTTCACAGCACCCACATGCTGGCTTACAACTCCAGTTCCAGGGATCTTACACATTCTTCTGGCCTCCATGGACACTGCACAAATGTGATACACATACATGCAATGCATGATAACATTCATATACATAAAAATCAACAAATTAATATTTTAATAATAATATAAAATCATTATATCATTTTCTTTACTTCTTATAATGAACTGGGGGTAAGTATTATTTTTTCCAGTGGAGATACAATATTAATAAACAACATAAACTAAACCACAGTAAAGTGAATAAAAAAATTAAGAATGGGGCCCAGTGTCCTGCATCATCAGAGAAGCACCAATGAAAGCAGTGGGATGCTATCACACGTCTGTAAGAATGGCCTGCATCCAAACCCTGACAACATCAAGTGGTGACAAGAACGTGAAGCAACAGGAACTCTCATTAAATGCAATGGGAATGAGCAGCGGGTACTATCCCTGTGCAAGGCAGTTTGGCAGTTTCTTACAAAACAGAATATACTCTTGCCACACTAATTCTTCAATTGAGCTCAGATGAATTTAAAACAAACTTATACAGAAACCTGCACATGAGTGTTCAGTCACACTTGTCAAAATTTGAAAGCAATCAAGATGTCTTTCAATGAGTAAAGAATCAATTAAATTGATACAACCCATAGAGTGGGGGCTGGAAAGATGGCTTGTTGGTTTAAGAGTAGTGGCTGCTCTTCTAGAGGACACAGGTTCAATTCCAAGCACCTACAAGGCAGCTCACAACTGTCTGTAACTCTAATTCCAGGAGATCTGACACCCTCAAACAGACATACATACAGGCAAAACACCAATACACGTAAAATAAAAATAAATAAATGAATAATAAATAAATAAATAGCTCCATACAGTAGGATATCATTGAAAATAAATAAATGGAAGAACAACAGAGATATGTTGCTAAGGGGAGTATGCTTATCTTAAAAGGATATATCACGTATGATCTCAACACTCCTGAAAAGGCAAAATTAGGGAGTTGTTTTAAAAATTGATGATTGTTGGGGACCTGAGGGAAGAAAGGAATGTATAAAAGTAGCACAGAAGAATTTTATGGAAGCAAAGCTGCTTTATTGAGTATTCTGTTCAGTATTCCCTAGGAGATGAAATGAGAAAATTAAGGATCTTTGGGATTAAATCCCAAAACAGCCATGTGTTTATTGTAGGATTCCAAAGTCAGCCTTCTTAATGGCATGGCTCTTGAGCACACATACCTGTAAAATCAATAACAGAATTTCTAAGTTTTCTCGGTGGCACAGGCATGGAATCCTTGAATCTTCTTATGACCACACCAATAAAACAAGGGACAGGAAAGCCTTGGTGTTGTCACCACTGGGGTGAAGAGGTCTTTGAAGCAGATCTTAAGTGGAAATCATGCAAAGAAGGAAAGGCCTTCCGTCATAGCTAAGCTTGCATTAGGCATTAGGAACTGGTGTCCCCCACATGGGTCTTCCAAAATACACTGGAGGTCAGGCCTCCCCCTCCCGTCAGACAGAAGAAGAAGCTGAGACTAAGAATGCAGGTAGCTTCCTCTAAAGCCACGTGGATAATAAATGCCAGGCTAAGACTCTCCCAGATTCATCTGTTTCCATGATGCCCACAATACTAGGGCTTCTCCTGACTTTTCCTGTCAGCGTGAAGGCTGGAAAAGAATTCAAGGACACAGCCCTCTTAAATGTGATGTGGGGATTCCTTCTCCTGAAGCCCAGATCCAGCCTCCCACCCCGGGAACTCAGATGAGGAAGTGGAGAGAGGACTGTGGCAGGCCGACTAAACTCTGTCTACATAACTTTTGGTAGTGACCCTTGCCCATCACATGTGTCAGAATGCCTGACACCTCAGACGACTTTAGTACAACAAAACGCCCTGGGTTGAGTGAGGCCTGGGTGCTCTGTCCTCATACAATAGAATCCATCATTAAGTAGCTGTCAGTTTCTTCCAAGCGCCTGTATTATGGATGGGTTGCCGGACTACCAATTAGTTTGAGCAAGTGCTAAAACTGAATAAATGATGAGGAGACTTCTATTTTCATTCTGGATAATTAGGGCCTGCATTTGGGGGTGCTAAGGTGGAGTTGAGGGTTGAAGAAGTCACAGGAAGCATTACAAACAATGGGAAACCCTTGAACATCCGTGAGCAAAGCCAACGGGCCACACTCTGTGGCTTCTGCACGCAAGTCAGGGAGTGGGACCAAGCCCCCCTGCTGCAGTCGGTGACTGGACGCTGGAGAGAGGCAGTTATACAGCACTCAGGATTTTATTCTTTCTTAAGATCCTCTTATATAACCGATCTGTTGTGCAATCAAGCAGTTGGTGGTTCAAGGAAGCTGGCCTGAACCTGAGATAAGAAGTTGAATTATTCCAAGGGACACACGGAGTCAGGCAGTCTGGAAGACACTGAGGAGTAAAGGTGGCCTCCCACGCAGACCAGGCTACTGCAGCTGAGAAGTTCCCTGTGCGTAAGCCACACAAGTCCCCCATTTCCTGAGCATCTGTATTTTGTGGGCGCTGGAACCCTCTTGCTTTTCCACTGAAGGCCCCTGGCTTCCTCTTGGTAAAGTCAAAAACATGACCCAGTTGCAACAGAGGTAGAAAACAGCAGTTTGCTAGGGAGAGGAGGGGGAGATATTAAAAAGAAATGGTCTCAGTGGATCCTATGCACATTAATTAATGCCCAAATTTGGGATTCTATACACACACACACACACACACACACACACACACACACACACACACACACACACCCTCTACCACAGCAGCTGGTGGTGGCTGTTGAAAGAGTGGACAGGAAGACAGGAAAGAATGGAAACCCAGCATACTCAGAGGATCCATGGCATGTCTGAGATGGTCTTTGTTGTTTTTAGTTTTTTCCATGAAAACATTGTGTGCCATCCTGGGAGTGCTTCACTGGAATATTTCTTTTTTGGCGGGTTTTTCTTCCTCTCTGCTGCCTTCAGCTTCCATCACTCTGTGGAAGGCACCTGGAGCCCAGATCTCCCCAAGGGAGTCAAAGTCGAAGAGTACGATGCCTGTTCAGTTCTTTTTTAAAATCAACGACAAAGGAGTAGTCCAGGTCCGCCCACTACTGTCTTACTGATATTGTGCTCCATTTTCAAATCCCAGGAGAAAGAGGTATGCAGCAGAATAAATGTCTTCTGTGCATGCATGCTTGGATAAAAGGAAGTAAGACCAGTTTGAAGATCCCGGGGGAGCCCAGGGACATGATGGATACTTTAATCTCCACATGGGAGGTCCCCAAGGACCTTGAGTAATAAAGATGTTAGACTATCTTGACTTGAACTTTCTCTTCTTTTGAAGGTATGTGGGCTTATTCATGGAACTCTAATATTTCCAAATAAAAAATCCCCAATAGGTACAAGCAAATAGTTACACAATAGGAGTTAATGCCAGGTTTTAATATACAGTAGGGTGGCTAGAGGAGACAATGACATATATTTTATAATAACTTGAAGAGAGGAACTGGGATACATATATGTGCACACACACACACACACACACACACACACACACACACACACACACACCAAGGCTGGGAATGTAAATCAGTGACAAAGTGCTTGTCTAGCATGAATAGCGCCCTAGATTCATCCCTAGAATTATCACAAAGAAAGATCACTGTGCCCCATAAATACGTAAAATGATTTAATGTCACTTAAAATGAGAAAATTAAAAAGGCCCAAGGCCAAGATCAGCCCCTGAGGTCGTCTTCTGACTGGCGCTTTCCTTCCTCTTCCTACTTTGATGAGGAAAGAGGCATCAACATCTCAGGTCAAGAGGTTCCTGTCTTTGTGTGCTGCTCCTGGATAAGGACACTGCACAGCCCCAGTCAATAGCTCCACCCTTCTGGAAATAAAAAGGATAGAAGGAGGTGATTAGGAAGAAGCCAGAACCCAAGGCTGTGGAAAAAGGAAGTATGTAGGTGAGAAAGGTAATTCGTGGTCTCAATGAGTTCTGTCCCTGCAGGTGTTCACATGTTGAAGGCTTGGTCTCCATTCTGATGATGTCATTGAACTCAGAACCTTTGAGAGATGTGGTTCAGCCGGGTGGTGGTGGTGCACACCTTTAATCCTAGCACTCAGGAGGCAGAGCCAAATGGATCTCTGTGAGTTCGAGGCCAGCCTGGTCTACAGAGCGAGATCCAGGTCAGGCACCAAAACTACAAGAGAAACCCTGTTTTGAAAAACCAAAGAGAGAGAGACAGAGAGACAGAGACAGAGAGACAGAGACAGAGACAGAGACAGAGACAGAGAGAGATGGTTCAAGAAGAGGTCACAAGATCCCTGGGCTTCTCTCCTCAGTGTGGATTGACACAGTTCTCACATGACCTCAGTGTCTCCCTGTCTTGCTAGCTCACAATGTGAGTTCTTCCTCTGCACCTGTTCCACCATAATGTCATCTGCCCTGTGCTGCAGTCAGAGTGGCCCTCACCTGAGCTAGCACAGTGCCTGCCGCTTGTACCTTGAGCCTCCCAAAGCATGACGGGAAACTTACTTAGTTTGTAAACTGTCCAGCAGTATTGTTTAGTTATAGAAAACAGGAAACAGACCTTCTTAAAAGAGCATGGTATCCCTGAGGATTGCTCACCCACTGGACTCTAGTTTGCTAAAGGGATGCCAGTTTCCAAAGAGGGCCTAAGTGCTCCAAGTAATAGTCTTCATATTGCGATGTGTTTGCTCAGAGAAAGAAAGGTGAGGTGCAACAAAGCCATCAATAATAGCCCACTGGAAATATCCTGAGCTGCTGGCAGTGGGGATAGAATGATTTCCTCCAGGAAGTTCTGACTTTGAGTTGCACTGGCATTTGGGAATGCAAGGAGAGAGGTTGAGTTTGGATTCCAAACAAGATGCAGAGGAGCACAGAAGCCACCCACAGCGTCAAACCCACTCTTCACGTGCAGTGTTCCCTCTGAAAACTGATTGATGAATTTTCAATGCAAAATCATCATCCTCACAGGACATCCCTCTTGGTTAGTGAGCTTCAATACTTAACTTTGCTTGATTTCCAGAACCTTTGTCATATAATCTCACAATGGATTCCTAAGTGTTTCTAAAAGTCTACAGTACAGCTAACAGGTAATTCAGAGATGGAAAAAAAAAAGAGCAGAGAAAATGGCCAATGTATTTATAGTCTTCTTGTCTCCAAGGAGACAGGTAATTCAGGAGACAAATATGGCAGTGAATATATGCATCATAATCACCAGGGGCAGAGTAGAAATGTAGAAAATGTAAACACCCAGAACAATGTCCAGCGTGCTATGACACTGTGCACATAGCCTGCCCAGCGCTCTGCATACATATTTGTGTTTTAAGTCCTCCAATAGTTTAGTAGGGTTGTTATAGTCATCTTACATCTAAGGAACTTCCATTTAAAGAGAACGGCAAAGTTTCCCACAGTCTCAACCAGCAAAGTCACCGAAGTAGGATTTAAAACAAACCCATCTGACATACATTGTGATATTTTAGGTTCAAATGAGGGAAGAAAGAGGGTCATGGAGATGCCAACCGGATCTTCCTGTTACCAGGCCCTGTCAAGATGCTCACATAGCAGAGCTGTGCGAGGAGAGAACTGGGTACATAGATAAGAGGAGAGAGTTTTTACTCACATGTGTTGTTATCTTCTCCTTGATAACTAGAGACCCTTCAATAAGGACACAGAGAAGAATGATGCTTAATGGGCATCAGTAAGAGGTATCGTCCACCCTGGGCATCTTATACAGGTGGTGGATGTGCTCAATGTCTGGTAGTAAGACCTGGGCAAGGGTGTAGGAAATAGAAGAAAATAAGAATAACTTTTTGAAATAATTAGAAAAGATTCACCTGGAAAATAGTTGACATCCTGAGGAAGAAGGAGGAGAAAAAGATGAGTCCAAGGAGGATGGGAATGAGTGGAAAGTAAGAAAGCAGGCTGTGTGGGTCAGAAGATGGGTGTGATCTTTTTTGTAGTAAATATGAGGTAATAGAAAGACGTCCACAAGACTAGGCTCGCAGGTAGACAGCAAGACCCATCAACATTGAGGCGATTCTGAGATGTCAGAAGTCCCCCAACACAGAGCATAGAAAAGAAAAACAGAGTTCACAGGAGGATGTCTGCATTTGATGACAGGAAGCAAGTGAGCTGATGAGCCAAACACTTCCTGGGAGTCCAAAGGAGAGTCAAGAAAATGGAGTCTCAGAAGGCTGTGTGAGAGTGAGTTTCAGAACCAAGGCTAGCTGCCCACCACAGGTGTTGATTTCACAAGGAAAGGGACTAATGAAGGTATCTTACTCTGCTATTATCTAGAGTCAGCATAACAAAGAATAGAGAAACCAAAATAAGACACAGTTAAAACTCTCAACAGTGACCCAGAGAAGCTTGAAGAAGTGCCTTGAATGACCAGCGGTTTCTTTATGTAGCCTAATTACATTATATTTTATGTATTCTTTCATTATTTTTTATTTTGTTTTATGTGCATTGTTATGTATGAGTGTCTGCATGTATGTGTGTGTACCATGATTGTTCAGGAGCCTGCAGAAGTCAAAAGAGGGCACTGGGTACCCTAGAACTGGAGTTACAGGTGGTTTTGAGCCATCACGTGGGTGCTGAGACCCAAACCTGTGACTTCTGTAAGAGCAGCCAGTTCTCCTAACTGCTGAGCTGTCTTTACAGCCTCATTATTTTACTATTTGAGTTGGGGTTTCATGCAGCCATAGCTGGCCTCAAAATATTTGAGGGTGACCTTGAACTTCAGGTCTTCTGCCTCTACCTCCCTTGTGCTGGAGACTGAACCCAAGGCGTTGTGCACCCTAGGCAAGCACTCTGCAAACTGAGCGACATCCCTGCCCTGGGTATTATTTCAGTGACACTTTGATCCCCTAAATGTTTGTTTTCTCTCACATAGGAGATATCGCAGCTCTTCATAAACCTGAATATTGATTCATCACCTCATTGCCAGCCTCTGGCCACAGCAGCAGATGTGTACTTTATAAGATTACATTGATTCAGTTATAGACAAACAGATAAAAAAAGAAAAAACTTTACCCTGTGTGTTTTATTGTTACGTTGTTATTGTTTTATCTACACTTCTCTCGCATTAAAAGTATCTCACCTATCCCAGCCTGAATAGCATTCCTACCCACTCCGAGCCCCACTTCAAAGGTCTGCTGCTCCCCAAAGGCCATGGGTTTATATTTGAAGCCTTTGAAGAATCCGTGAGAGGGGAAAAAAAAAAAAAAAAAAAAAAAAAAAAAAAAAAACCTGCTTTGGGTCATCTGAGAACCTTCTGCATTACTACCTCTTGAGACTAAAGGCTGTTTTCTAAATCAGAAGAGATTCTGCCCTTCAGTGAAACAGTCCTGTCCTAAGTGTGATGTTCCAAACTGTAAAGGAGAGAGAAATAAGCCCCAAGCACGAGGGCAAGGTGCTCAAGCAGATTGAAGCACAGCCGTGAAGGAGTGGATGCAGAGAGATGAACCAGTATGCTAAAGACCACACAGTTGATCCAGAGTGAGGATTACCATGCTAGACCTCGCCCCCTTGACAGCCTCAATGGGATGCTCTTCCCTGAACCAAGAGACAAGCACCTTGAGATCCTTGGGAGTTAGAGTGAGAGGTTTTGTAATTTTGGGAGCTCCGCAGCAGAGAGGCTGTTTCTGTTTAAATGAAGCCCCATGAGTAGAGTAAAGAAAAGGTCCTTCAAGGTGAAAGGACAGAAAAGACATTCAGGCGCAGAGCTGAGGGAATGTAAGGTAGGATGAGGAACTGCCAAAGACAGCAGTCGCTCCTGAATACTGAGAGTGCTCGGTCTAAAAGGCCCCCCACAGCATTTGTAATCCCTGTCCTGTAGGCCTGTTGAGAGCCTCTTCCATTTTAGGCTGGAGAGAGACCAGTCAGTTCTACAGTTTGGCAGAGTATCTGTAGCTGTAGAATGGATCTGATGGAGGCATGATGTTCGGTGATGGAAGGAACCAAGGAAAGAAGACGAGGAAGAGGAAAAGGAGCAGGGGTCTATCTTGAGACGTCTGTGATGGCCAGGTAAAAGGTGAAGCAGGCTGAGCCTAGGGAAGTGAGGCTGCGGAGATGGAGACAAGACCAGGTGCAGGCTGCTTAGCTGGGTGGGGATGATGCTGGAGAACAGGATGCATCTGCAAGACATTCTGGAACCATGATTCCTAACCTCCCTTGAGGAACCACTTCTGGAAAAAAAACCTTTACCCTCCTCACAGATAAGTGTGTATTCAGAGTGCAAATGCGTGTACAGACACCCACACCATTTTCCCTTCAAGTATTTCATAGACTCTTTGAAGTCTCTCTGGCACGTTTTTGATAACATTGTTGACATCAGATAGTCTCTTATGATTATGACTCTCTCCTAAGGATTGAATAGAGGGAACATTTATCCAGAACTTGAAGCTTCCAGTAATCAAGACCTCTATGTCTCTATCTTCATAGCTGTGTGTAGAAAATGCAGAAAAAAATGCCCCCCACAGGGCAGCCAACTGTCTCCGAAAGATTACTGCGAAGAAGCCGCAATCACTAGCCAGCGCTCTAGGAACTTCTCAGCCATTGCCATAGGCTAAGAATGCCATTTTTATTAATATAATTTAAAAATATTTATTTATTATGCATACAGTGTTTGCTTGCATGTATGCCTGCAGGCCAGAAGAGGGCATCAGACCTCGTTACAGATGGTTGTGAGTCACCATGTGGTTGCTGGGAATTGAGCCCAGGACCTCTGGAAGAGCAGCCAGTGCTTTTAACCACTGAGCCATCTCTCCATCCCTAATATGATATTTTTTATTAATTTCTTATTATTTCATATAAGAATAAAATATATTTTTATTATGTTCACTCCTCCTCAGCTTCCCTAGCCCTTCCAAAATCTACCCTGTTCCATTTTGCTTCCTGTTGCTGTGATAAATGCCATGACCAAAAGCAACCTGGGTAGTGAAGAGTTTATTTTCTCTCTCATGGTTTAGAACATCATTGAAGGAAGCCAAGGCAGGAACTCATGGAGAAATGTTTACTTGCTTGTTCCTAGACTCACATTCAGCTTTCTTCTCCAGCCCGGGCCCACCTGCTTAGGGATGGTACCACCCACAGTGGGCTAAACCCTCATACACCAATTAGTCCTCAAGAATATGCCCCACAGGCCAATCTGATGGATGCAGTTTGGAACTTCCTCTTCCCAGATACATCAAATTGGCAACCAAGACTAGCTATCACATATGCCCACCTCTGACCCCCCTCCCAACTTCATGTCTTCTTTTCTTTTTCCTTTTCAATTTAATTATTAATTATTTTATGTGTATGAGTATTTTGCCGGCACATGTGTCTGTGCATCACTTGAATCCTGGTGCTGTCATGAGCCAGAAGAGGACATCAGATCGCCTAGAACTGGAGTTACAGATGTTTACAAGCCAGGTGGGTGCTGTGAATCAAATCTGACTTCTCTGGAAGAACAGCCAATGCTTTTAACTACTAAACCATCTCTCCAGCTCCACCCCCCCACACACATGCCATGCTTTTAATAGCCAACGTATTCTCATTTGTACAGACCATATACCCAAAGGGTCATCCACTGGAGAATGATTGACCTACCAGGGGGCTACACCTTTGAAATTGACTCTTTCTCCCCATCAATTCTTCAGCTAGCAATTGGGGTTAATGAGCCTCTGCCTTCCCACCACCACCCCACAAGCTGGAGTGTTGACTAGATTGATCTTGTGCAGGTCTTGTGAAGGCAAGTCCAGCTGCTGTGCCCACATGAGTACATTAGTCCTGTCATGTCCAGATGAGAACACTTTGCTCCCTGACATCTGGCTACTACAATCTTTCTGCCACCTCTTCAAAAACAGTCCTTGAACCCGAGAAAGAGGGAGTGTGACACAAATGTCCTATATGGGCACCCTACTGACAATTATTCTCTGTACTTTGAGCATTTGTGAGTTTCTGAATTAGCCACAGGCTACTGTGATTCACCTAAGATGGGTGCTAAGAACTAAACTTGGGTCTTCTGCAAGAGCAATATATGCTCTTAACTGTTGGACTACCTCTTTAGCACCAGGACTATGCATTTCTAAATAAATATTTAAGTGATTAATGTTATTTTGGCGTGCAAAACAGGAATAACTTCTGCTGGCATGTGCATATGCACATACATGGGATCACACATTTGTGTGCACATGTATGTGAAAGCCAGAGGACAAACCTCAGGCATTGTTCCTCAGACACCCTCCTCCTCTTTTTCCTCCTTTTTTTGTTAGACACTGTCCATTGCTAATCTGGAACTTACCAACTAGGCCAGGATGGCTGGCCAGGAATCCACTTGTCTACACTCTTCTCCAACACTGTAAGTACAATCACACACCACCACTCTGGCTTTATTTGCATAGGTTCTAGGTATTGAGCTGAAGTCCTTCCAAACATTTTACTAATTAAGTTATCCCCCATACACCAAGAATAACTATTTATGAAACAGGATCTTGTCATGCAGCCCAGGCTTGCCTAGAACGCATACAGTTGCTGCCTACTCCTCTGGGATCTGGGATTACATGACATTCACTGCCTACCACTCTAGAGGTGGTGGGCCTGGGAGAAAGGAGGCAGACTAAAAGCAAAAGCCAACTTTATTCAGAGCATCAGACAATTTATACTTTGAGGGTAAAGGAGAATCATATGAGTAAAGTGTACAATTGCAAAGGCAACCCACACATGGTGGACAAACCACACATGGTAGACAAGCTGAGCCTGGCAGACAGGCTGCTTGCAGCAGAAACATGATTTCCATAGAGGCATATGAACAAATAACAATAGCCAGTTGCAATGAATAATCTGAAGTAAACTCACTCCTCACTGCCCGGGATGGGCATGGAAACATAATCAAAGAACAGTTTTGTGTTTTTTTTAAGAAACTGAGGTCCCAAGACTCTTGTCTTGGTTTCTTGGGGTTTTCTCACAAGGGCTCATACATCTTCTTACATGACTCCATTCTTGGACTGTGTTCCAACTATGCACCACCACACAAAGATTTAGGAAAATCTCTTCACATGTGGACAGCCCCAGAATCTCTCACTATATCTTAAGAAGAAAGCTTCAGCTGGCAAGAAACTCTAGAGCCAAAGGAAGATGGATTTGGATGAAATGATGAGGAAGGAAAAGAAAAAAGAAGGGCAGAAAACTCAAGTGTCTTCTCTAGAGGGGACAGGAGAGAAGACGGCAGAGCCCCACTGACAGAATCTTGACCGGCTGGGTGGGGCTCTCGAGAACACAAATGTCTCCTCGGTGCCTGCCAGGGGTCAGCGGAAAGTTTGACAATCACAAGCTATGCCTGGAATCTCAAGCCAAACCCTGGGCCCAGAAAGTGAGTGGATGCAGGTCTCCCGGGGAATAGCCATTTGTCTCAATGCCTCTCCCCGTCATCAGCAGGGTGATGTAAACTTGGGCTCTGAACGGCAGAAAGGATTTGGGGACGCAGACCAAGCGAACATTAGAAAGTAGGAGAGACTCTTAGGTGATAAATAGAGTGTGAATGATGGTCAGAGCAAAGAGGATTAGAAAAAAATACATCTGACAGCCATTATTTTAGTCCATAAATTATTTCACCGGTATCTGGCATTGTGTCTGGTTTAAGTAAAAATGTTCTCACACAGAAGCCGCAAGGAGAGCTCCTGCTGACAGCTCCATTTTTTTTTTTTTTTAAGTTGAAATCTAAGCTCTCCGCTATCCCTATCATCAGCCTGTCCAGCGGCTGAGTCCTTCCCCTAAGCTGTGTGACACAAGCGTCACAGACGGGGCTGTTCATCCAGTCAGAGCAGCTCTGGGGATGACACACCGGGTCGTCCTTGCACAGGGGACCGTTTGTAGAACGCTGACACTTCACCTTCTGGAAGACGGAGTTCTGAGGTTCTCAGACACCCTCGTCTCTTCAGGCTCTGTCCTTTGTCACACCATCAGTACACTGTCCCCAGACAGTGCTTGAACTCTTGGCCTCCTGGGTCAGCAGTGAGTACCCCAAATTGGAGCCGAGAGGCTCTGCTGACCATCCCGGAGGCAAAAATCAATCCCAATGAAACCGCCTGCAGGAGGACCCTCGGCTGGCCCTGCCCTGCCTCCTCAGACCTGAACTGTGTGCTCAGAGAAGGGACGTGCTTTTGTCCCATGTGTGGATGGGCAGGTGAGGCTGGATCCTCAGTATTTTGTAGAAACATTTTTTAAGGGGAAACAGATTATATTATTTTAACAACCTAGTGTCTTAGTCCATTTAAGCTACTATAACAAAGTACCATGAGTTGGGTAATTTATAAATAATAAGAATTCCCTTCTCCTCATTCTGGGGTCTTAAAAAAAATCAAGATTGAGGGACACTTACACATTCGAGTCAGATGACGGCCTGTTTTCTGCTTCATAGGTGGGGCTTTGTGTTCTCCATTGGGATGGCAGGTCCCCAGGGCTCCTTTTCTGAGAGTACAAACCATGTCTCTGCCTGAAGATGTGCCATGTCCTCAAGGCCCCACCTCCTAACACCATCACACTTGGAGACTAGCTTTCAACATATGAATTATAGAGAGACGCAAACAATCAGACCACAACATCCGTCCCACATAGGGCGAACTCATTGCTGTACAGTATAAACCATTTGGGGCTGCATTGTTTATGATCTTCAGTGGCCCCAACGAAAGCTTCTACAGTGCTGGGCTATAAAAAAAAATAAAATAAAATTGCGTATCAGTTAGCTCCACCCCTGTGTGATTCTTTAAAATCTGAAACATTCCCCCTGGCATCTCCTGGTCCAGTCTCCACCGAAACATTAACGAGGAGCTCATTAACAACATGCTCATTAAGGAAGCTTTTTGCATTCTGCCTCAGCCCAGCTCTGGACCATGTTGGGAACAGTTGTGTTGGGAGTACCTTGTTCCTTGTGCCTTCATATCTCAGTTGTCCAACCTTGTCTAGGTTCTTAGGCCACTTGTGGGATCCCATCCTAACACTGAAGGCCCATTCTCTCATAATTGTTCATTGATGCCCAGACCCCACCCCTGCCATCATTACGCCATAACTCCATGAGAATAAGTCCCATATCCCTCTTCAATATCACACCCCCTGTATTTAACACAAAACGCTCACTGTATAATCAGGAGCTATTTGTGGAACACGTGCATAAATGAGCATTGTGCCAGGGTCAGCTTCCTGGTGTCTCCCAGATGAGGCTGGAGGAGAATATTAATGACAGCTGTTTAGTAGCACACAGCAAATATGTGAAGAGCCGCCGAGCCCTTTCGGCTTCTGGTGACTTCATTTTCTCATCCCTGACAAGAGCAGCTTGGACACCACTGTTCTTCCCAGAGATAGTGCCAACCCACCGTAGGAGAGAAATGGGGAGATATGGGAGCCTTTGGCTGTCATGAGGCCTCCTCCTACTGACAGGAACCAGGAATTCAAAAGGTCCCGCAATGTCTGGGGCAGTCTGGCACAATGAAGACTTTCTCACTGCTACTCAACCCCTGCCAGCTATTAATAGCATCCCATTGAGAAGCTCAGGGCAACATAGGCTGTCCAGGGGGCATGGCCTAGCATGCTAATCCTCACTGTGCACCAACTAACTGTGTGATCCTTAGCATACTGGTTCATCTCTCTATGCATCCACTCCTTCACATCTCCTGGGAAGTTAAAATTGCCTGATTATTTTTAGCCACCAGTGAAAAAAGTCAAATCATCAGAGTGAGCACACCCTCCGAGGCCCAGAGACAGCCATGGAAGAGGCTGTGGGTGCTGAGGAACGGGAGGAAGAGGTGAAGCAGTACTGTCTTCTGGGTTTGATAGGGCCTTTGGATCATGAACACTCAGCGGCTATGGTTGCCTATGTGGGGCCTGTATGACAAAAGAAAACAAGGGAAGGAGGGAGGGAGGGAGGGAGGGAGGGAGGGAGGGAGGGAGGGGAGGAGGGAGGGAGGGCCAAGGATAGGAGGGGATCACTTGGGTAGAGTAGCTGTCAGCAGAAATGAGAGGCGAAGAAGAGAGGATAGCAGGGGGTGAATGTGATCACAGTTCATTGTATTCAAGTATGTCAATTTAAAAAGAAAAAAAAAACAAAAAAATAAAACCAAATGTATATGCTTTCTTTATCCATCCCTCTGTGGCTAGACAATGAATACAGTTCTGGAATTTAGCTTATGAATAGTGCACGTGAAAAAATTCTGCAAGGCTGCCATTATTAGTATGAGGCCCCATCACTGTTCCATGGGCAGAATAGCCACTGGGCTAGCTTTTCTCGAAGTAATAGGGGTTACCCACAGAGAACTGCCAATGAATGGCATCAGTTAGGTCCCTGGCACAGATCCTGCCCTTGTGACCATGGTGAAGGCATCAGCGATGGGAGGGATCGAGAAGCCAACGGAAGGCAACCCAGACTAGCCTGGAAGTCACCTCCCACCACAGATGGCTTTTGTCTTCCTGAAGCAGGTTGTCACTTCCTCGCCAGTAGAGCGTCTGTCTGCTCATTCGGAGCAGCGCACCGCTCAAAACCATGTTTGACATGTAGTGAACACTTGACACGTGTTTGCTGAATAAAGAGAAAGATGTGTGCATGCATGGATGCTTTCTTCCAGATTTAGCTCGGGTTTCCTCTCCTCCAGAAAGCCATGCCTGCCTCCTCCAGACCCACATGTTCCATGTCCACATTCCAATCACTCATAGAGCTGACACACTCACACCAAATTCTACTTCCATTTACCTCCTCAGCAGCCTGTGAACTGCTCAAGGGCAAAGATCAAGACTCCCGTGTTACTGTCTGTAATTCTTCGGGTACTGCCCTATCCATAAATCAGTAACCCAAACTAAAATAAACTAAGCATGGCCATGGCTAGTCCACACTTTCTCCTTGGCATCTGCAGTGAGGGGGCTGGCCCGCTCATGTTGTGAGCAAACCCCATAGCCCCTGAAGTCCTTGGTAGGAGTAGCAAACATGGCCAACCAACCAAGTCGTTAAGTAGGCAAGGCCCCTGGAAAGGAGAGCAGGGTTTCACATGCTCCTGGCATCTGCTACTAACTTCCAGGATTTCCCTTTTTATTTTGATGAGCAGATATGTTCTTAGAGAAATGCATACAAATGAAGACTTTGCCCTTTTAGATGGAAAGCTACTTAAATTGCAAATTCAGAATTTTCTCTGAAAGATGAAATCTTTCAGATTAAAAGATTGAAAAATATTTTCAATAACAGTTTTGTGCCAGACACTATACTAGGTCCTTGGAAGTTTGTTATCTTACAACAGCCTAAAACATGCATGCAGTCATGCCTCAGGATCCTTGGGGGACTGGAGAGCTCTCCAGACCCTAGGGATGCTCATGAGCCTTCTATAAGTTGGTATTGTATTTGCATATGATTGGCACACCTCCTTCCATGTAATCTCTGCATCATCATACAATGTAAGTGCTACACCAATAGTTGGTCTATATTGATTGTGGTATAGCAGCAGAAGTCTGCAAGTACTTGGTACAGATGGGCTCGTCTCTTCAAATGTTTTAGATTCATGATTTGTAGAGATGAAACCTGTGACAGTGGGAGGCAGACACTATTAGATATCCCCAGAGTAGCTAAGTATCTTGTTATACATGGCCTCTGCAATGATCCTGGAAGGTTCATGTGATGAAAGCTCAGCCCCTAACTACTGAGGCTATTGGGTGTTGAGCACTGTAGGAAATTGGAGCTAGTGGGAGGTAGTAGGCCACTGAAGACTTGCCTTTGAAGAACCCTGCCCTGTCCTGTCTCTCTTTCCTGGTCACCAGTGTACTCCATGGTACATATGGTGGTTTGAAAGAAAATGAGCCCCCCCTCATGGAAAGTGTGGCCTTGTTGGAATAGGTGTGGTCTTGTTGTTGGAAGTGTGTCACTGTAGAGGCAGGCTTTGAGGTTTCAGAAATGCTCAAGCCATGCCCAGTGAGGTAGTTTAATTCCTGTTCACTTCAAGATGTAGAACTCTTAGACACCTCTCCAGTATCATGTCTACCTGCATGCCACTGTGTCCCACCATGATGATAATGGACTGAACCTCTGAACTGTAATTGAGCAACCACAATAAAATGTTTTCCTTTATAAGAGTTGCTGTGGTCATGGTGTCTCTTCACAGCAATAGAAACCCTAACTAAGACAGAAGTTGGTACCAGGGACCAACTGGGGTATTGCTGTGATAGGCCTGACCATGCTTTTGTTTGGAGGAATTTGGACTTTGGGAATTTGGATTAGGAAAGCAATAGTATGCTTTAGACACTATTTAATGGGCCATACTAATAGGAGCATGGAAGACAGTGGTGCTAAGAGTGATTTGAACTGTGGAGGGTTGGCTCAAGAGGTTTCAGAGGAGAAGAATTTTAGTGTGTTGCTTAGAGATCATTCTTGTAATATTTTGGTGAAGAATGGCTGCTTTTTGCCCTTGTCTGAAGAGTCTGCCTGAGGTGAAAGTGAAGAGATTTAGATTAATTCTGTTTGCAGAGGAAATATCAAAACAGCCTAGTACAGACTCTGTTGTGTGGTTATTACTGGTCACTCTTACACAGATTTGTAACAAAAAGGAGGAAGAAAATATAAATTTTGAGGAGAAAAGGAGCACCAGGAAATGGAATGAAGCTAAGTCCTGTGTTTAAGGAGATAAACAGATTAAGAAATGGAATAAAGGAAGTGGTGACCTCAGGGCAAGATCTCACCCAACTGAGTTTCCAACTTTCGAAAAGGAATTAAAGAAAAGCTTGGAGCCAGGTATGGTGATGCATGCCTTTAATCCCAGCACTCCAGAGGCAGAGGCAGGTAGATTTGAGGCCAGCCTGGTCTATACAGCAAATTCCAGAACAGCCAAGCTTAGACAGAGAAGGTACCCATCCCAAACAGAAAGCTGTTGAAGTTGTAATTGAAAAATCTCTGAGTTCAAGGCCAGCCTGGTCTACACATCAAGTCCCAGAAAAACCAAGCTTAGGCAGTGCAGGAAACCACTGAAAATACAAAGTTGGTGAAGATGTAATTGAATGAGGGGGTCATATTCCAGCCCCAGTAGCAGCAGAACTTGGCAGCTTCAGTCTCATGATTCTGGAGTTAAGGATAGAAGAAAGGGACTATGGGATTTTTTTCTCCACAACTAAGGAAAGCCAATGAGGTGAGGTGTGTGTCAAGAGTGTCCCTGAACAGAGGTCTAAAGAGGCCACTTCATGGAGCTGTGCAGTTAAGGCCTGGATTACCTTGGAGACCCCAATATGTTGGAGATTCCAGAGTCCTGGAATACCTGCTAAGGAGAGCTGCTAACAAGGGGTAGAACCAGCCCAAGGAAAAGGAGTATATTGCAGTCAATAGAGCTAAAAGGAGTTGGAGAGCTGAAGAGCATTTTGACATCAAATATGGCGATACAGAGTTTGAGTTTGCCCAACTGGTCTTCAGTCTTGCTTTGGTCCATTATTTCCTCACTATGCTCCCTTCCCTATGCTTTGGAATAGTAATGTAGATCCTGTGCTATTATATGTTGAAAGTATGTGATCTGCTTTTTTATTTTAATTTTACAGGGGACTACAGCTAAGAGATTGTATGACAAATCGATCCATATCAATTGCCATGCACAAAACTCAAGTCTAAATAGATCAAAGACCTCAACATAAACCCTGTTACACTGAACTGACAGAAGAGAAAGTAGGAAGTAGTCTTGAACACATTGGCACAGAAGATCACTTCCTAAATATAACACCAGTAGCACATACACTGAGAGCAACAATTAATAAATGGGACCTCCCAAAACTCAGAAGCTTCTGTAAAGCAAAGGATACTGTAAATAAGACACAACAACAGCCTACAGAAAGGGAAAAGATCTTCATGAACCCCACATCTGATAGAGGGCTGATCTCCAAAATACATAAAGAATTTAAGAAACTAAATATCAAAATACTGAACAATTCAATTAAAAATGGGCTACAGCGCTAAACAGAGAATTCTCAACAGAAGAATCTCAAATGGCTAAAAGACATTTAAGGAATTGCTCAATGATCCTAGGTCATCAGGGAAATGCAAATCAAAACGACTCCAAGATACCATCTTACACCTGTCAGAATGGCTAAGATCAAAAACACTGATAATAGCTTATGTTGGAGAGGATGCAGAGCAAGGGGAACACTCCTCCACTGTTGGTGGGAGTGCAAACTTGTACAACCACTTTAGAAATCAGTATGGCCGTTTCTCAGAAAATTGGGAATCAATCTTCCTCAAGTCCCAGCTATACCAACCACTCTTGGGCATATACCCAAGGAATGCTCAATCATACCACAAGGACATATGCTCAACTATGTTCATAGCAGCATTACTTTTAAAAAATGTATTTTTATTTATTGTGCATACAGTGTTCTGTCTGCATATCTCCTTGCAGGCCAGAAGAGGGCACCAGATCTCATTACAGGTGGTTGTGAGCCACCATGTGGTAGCTGGGAATTGAACTCAGGACCTCTGGAAGAGCAGTCAGTGCTCTTAACCACTGAGCCATCTCTCCAGCCCAGCAGCATTATTTGTAATAGCTAGAACCTGGAAACAACCTAGATGCCCCTCAACCGAAGAATGGACAAAGAAAATATGGTATATATACACAAAGGAGTACTACTCAGCATAGAAAAACAATGATATCATGAAATTTGCAGGCAAATGGGTAGAACTAGAAAATATCATCCTGAGTGAGGTAACCCAGACAGACTCAGAAGGACAAACCTTGTATGTACTCACTCATAAGTAGATGCTAGATGTAAAACAAAGGATAACCAGACTACAACCCACAGCTCTAAAGAAGCTAGCTAACAAGGAAGACCCTAAAAAGGATGCATGGATCACACGGGGAAGGAGAAATAGATGAGATCTCCATGAGTAAAATGGGGCTGGGGGCTGGGCAATGAAGGGTAGGGGATGGGGGATGAGAATATAAGGAAACAGGATGGTCAAGCTGGAACAGGGACAGAGTGGGAAAGCAATGAAAGAGATACCATGATAGAGGGAGACATCATGGGGATAGGGGGAAACTGGGTGTTAGGGAAGTTCCCAGGAATCCATAAGGATGACCCCAGGTTAGACTACTAGCAATAGTGGAGAGGGTGCCTAAACTGGCCTACCCCAGTAATCAGATTGGTGAATACCCTAACTGTCACCATAGAGCCTTCATCCAGTAACTGATGGAAGCAGATGCAGAGATCTACAGCCAAGCACCAGGCCAAGCTCCAGGAGTCCAGTCGAAGAGAGAAAAGAGGGATTCTATGAGCAAGGGGATCAAGATGATGATGAGGAAACCTACAGAGACAACCAAACCAAGCTAGTGGGAACTCATGAACTTTAGACCAATACCTGTGGAGCCTCCACAAGACTGGACTAGGCCCTCTGCATAAGCAAGACAGTTGTGTAGCTTGGTCTGCTTAAGGGGCCCCTGGAAGTAGGATCAGGATCCATCTCTGGTGCATAAGCTGAGTTTTGGAGCCCACTATCTATGGTGGGACACCTTGAACAGCCTTGAGGCAGGAGGAGGGGCTTGGACCTGCCTCTACTGAATGTACCAGGCTCTGCTGACTCCTCATCAGAGGAGGGAATGGGGGTGGGCTGGGATGTAGAAGCCTGGAGGGGTGGGAGGAGGGAAGAGAGAGGGATCTGTGGTCGGTATGTAAAATGAATAAAAAATTCCTTAATTTAAAAAAGAGAGAGATTGCATGAATCTCAGAAGAGACTTTGAACTTTAGACTTTTAGATAAGTTTGAGACTGTCATAGACTATGGGGACTTCTGAAATTGGACTGAATACATTTTTGCATTATGATATGGCTATAAGCCTTTGGGGGCCAGGGGGTGGAATGTGGCAGTTTAAAAGAAAATGGCCCCCCAAAGGGAGTGGCACTAATGGGAGGTGTGACCTTGTTGGAGTAGGTGTGGTCTTGTTGTTGAGGTCTCATATATGTTCAAGCCACATCCAGTGAAACAGTTCAATTCCTGTTGCTTACAAGATGAACAACTCCCTGCTACCTCTCCAGCAGCATTTCTGCCTACACACCACCATGTCCCACTATTGGTGAAATTATTAAGGCCACTCCACGTAGTTAAAAGGGAGGTTTATTTTGTGGGGTAACTTACAAATGAAGGGGTAGGTTGCAGGGTCTGGCAAAGGTATAGCGCAGTCCGGTGGTGTTCTCTAGAGAATTCTGCTTGGTCTACCTCCAGCGTCCAGGATCCTGGAACCCAGAGAGAACCCTCCTCTCGATCCTCGGTCTTCTGCTTCCTCCTCCTCCCTGCCTTGTGGGCGTGACCATTACCGAAGCCTCAATGGGGGTTGGAACTTCCAGGCCAATGCTGGGATGGCTATCCACTACATCCCACCATGATGATAATGGTCTGAACTGTAAGCAAGCCACCACAATGAAAAGTTTTCCTTTATAAGAGTTGCTGTGGTCATGATGTCTCTTCACAGCAATAGAAATCCTAACTAAGATAGCATGCTTCCCTCCATGATATTGTACCTCACCATAGACCTAGAGAAAACAGAGCTGAGCAACCATGGACTGAAACCTCTGAGCCCATGAGCCAAGACAAATCTCTTCTTTTCTTTATATTGTTTCTCTCAGGCATTTTATTGCAGCAATGGAAAGCTAACAGAGTTTATACAAGGCCTTATAGCAAAAATGCAGCATAAATGCTAAATGCAAGGACTGTGTATCTTCCACAGTACCGCATGGGAAGTTCCTCTTCATGGACAGGCTCTGTTGGCTTCTACTGCCTCAAATTCTTACACATTGGGCTCACTTGGGGATAGACTTCATGCCTCCCCCACCCCATAACTCAGTTCCTTTAATGGCTGGCCTCATGGGAAGTTCCTCCTCGTGGACAGGCTCTGTTGGCCTCTATTGCCTCTAATTCTTACACATTGGGCTTACTTGGGGAGAGACTTCATGCCCTCCCTCCACTCCATAACTCAGTTCCTTTAATGGCTGGTGGGAGTTCAACACCATGTACCAAACTGACAGAGTTAACCACAGATCTTCAGTGTTGCAATTTTCATCGTGATAAAAATGAGGTACTCTGGAAGATTGAAAGTAATTTGGATTTGAATCACTATTGGCTTTGTGGGCCATGGCAAATAAGCAAACAGATGAACATCTGCCTTCCTTAAACATTGCCTCAAAATGTCACCACTGGGCAAAAAGCAATCCTCCACAAGAGGGAATATTTTGGCTCTGAAGCCCTGCAACAATAAAGACATTGTAAGTTCTGGCTGTGTGTTAATACATCTTTAGAGAAAGAGTAAATGCAGGTAAGTTCTCTGGGCTTGACTTGAAGCACAAATACTTCAGGCGTATTTCAAGTTAAGTTGATCCATTGGATGTGTCTGGGCAAGCGAGGGGTAAAGTGGGACTTGAAAAAAAAGCTCATGTTTATCTTAGAATCCACTGTATTTTCAGACGCTTAATATAATTAAATCTAAAGTAAATGCCACTCTAGCCCTTCCTGTGACTCCTTCTAGGTGATCATGCTCAGAAGTCCTTAGGCATTTGGAAGAGCAGGGCAGTTTGGTGCAGTGACCTTGTCTGTCACCTGCATGCTGCCTTGTCTGGAGAGTGTTCTGTCCAGTTCTGTCCGGTCCTGGCTAGTTCTGTGTTTGCCAGCTGTCCGTTACTAAAACAGTTCTCCAGCTCCACCATTTATAGAGAGAAGTTTTCGTGTTGCTCACAGTAGGAGCTGTCAATCCATGACTAGTGAGTGACTGCTTCGCATTGGGAAGGCGGCAAGCGCATCATGGTGAAAGTGGGTGAAGAAGGCTGCCCAGGAGACATAAGAAGGGCTAGCGCTAGTGTGGGAGCCCATTTTCAGTTTCCTCGTGGCTTTGCCCAGCAGCTCTGCATGGAGAGGATGATTGGACCACGGGCCTGAGTGCAGGGGTCCGCGATGGTCTGCACTTGGCTGTGCTGGGGGCAGGTCTTGTGCCACCCTTTGGCGTCTCTATAAATACCCTGGGGCAGAGACAGTCAGGGCCCAGTGGATTAGGATCCAGGCCCTCTCCGGGCTGTCCTGTATTTTCTACCTTTATCTCCCACCCACACCTCTATCCTTCTGACTAATATTTCCTGCTGTTCCTACTCAAGAGTACCCTGGGGAAATGTGGGGGTGGTAGGTAGCCCCTCCACATGCTAGCTTACCAGAAATATAGCATTTCTTTGGAGTTAGTGTTCTATTGCTCCATACTACAGCTCACATACAGGAGGCAAACAAAAGAATGAAGGGCTAAAAGCACACCATCCCCTTCAAGGTAACCCTTCCCACCCTGAAAAATTGTACCTTCTCGCCAGGTGTGGCGGCACATGCCTTTAATCCCAGCACTCTGCAGAGGCAGAGGCAGGAGGCAAAGGCAGGTGGACTCTGTGAGTTCAAGGCCAGCCTGGTCTACAGAGTGAGTTCTAGGACAGCCAGGGTGGTTACACAGAGAAACCCTGTCTTAACAAAGGAACAAACAAAAACCGCATCTTCTCCCAGAAGCATCATGGGCTAAGGATCAAACCTTTAATACATGGACTTTGGGGGAACATGTTAGATATAACAGTAGCACCCTCTTTTTAACTGAGTAATCTAGTGCAGTTGCTTAGCCATACCAAGTCCCTGTTTCCTTACCCATGAAACTGGGAGGAGAGTTCTTACTTCTGAGTGCCGCTACAGGGGTAATCAAAGGGGCATGCTGCTAAGCATTCTAGTGTTTGTTACCGTAGCAGAGGGAGAAACATGGGGGGGGGGTTGTCTTGCTTTGGAAATTGAGGGTTGTGAAATAATAGTACTTAGGAAAGTGGGGGGCATATTTTATTTTATGTGTATGTGGGAGTGCTTGTACATATGTATATGGATCCTATGCATGCCCGGTACCTGAAGAGGGTGTCAGATCCCCTAGAACTGGAGTTACAGATGACTGTGAGTCACCATGTAGGTTCAGGGAACTAACTATGGGTCCTCCACAGAACCAGCAAGTGCTCTTGACCACTGAGCCATCTCTCGAGTCCAAATTAGGGTTTTAATTTACTTTTTAGCTTCTTATTCACTGTGTATGTGTGTGTACTCAAGTGTGCAGTGAGATCAGAGGACAACTCTTGAGGGCCGGTTCTTTCCTTCCTCTGTGTGGATCCTAGGGTTCATGGAACTCAGATAATCAAGCTTCAACTATCTTGCCAGCCCCCGGGAAAATTAGATGCAAAATCCCTTTTGGCCTTGCCCATGGGCAAACCTTAGAATATGTATGTATGTCTATGTGGGTTATCCTCATGCTACCTGGGAAGACAAGCTTGGCTTCTTTGTAGAAACCATCTGAGTGGTTAAGGGCTTAAGGTCTGAGAAGAGAATCACGGTTTAAGTTTCTGCTTGGCCATGCACCTGCTGGACGCCCAGGTCCTCTCAATGCTACACTTCCTCATAAGTAAGAAGGGGGCAATCTTCTGGGTTACTGTGAAGAGTGATCAGATCCATCTCTATAAAGTCCTTAGTGTGTTCTATATCAATTTAGTTTTGCACAGAGAGGGGTACACTGCAAGCTGAGTTGTCCCTGGCTCTTTAATCCGTAAAGAGATCCAGGATTAGCAGAGACCAACACAGGAAAAAAATACGGTGATAAAAGACCCAGGGTTCCGGAGGAAGTACCAGGACAGAGGCTCTTGTGATGGACCCAGGAAGCAGAATACTAGAAGACAAGAGCCTAGAAGGTATGACATAAAGGCAGGGTGGGAGCATGGTGTAGAACAGCGGCAGGGCTGGGAACACAGGCCACTCTGGACCCACCCCATGTGAGGGTGCAAGGTGGGAAGCATGGGGCAGCCCATAGCCTCCGCCTTCTTCCTCTCTCCACCACATTGGTTTCAAGGTGCTGATGGGGCAGGCAGAGTGCTACAGTGCATGCCTTTTCCCTACAAAATCAAAGCTGCCAGGGCCTTCAGGTGATGGGGCAAAGGCTTCCAGCTCAATTACCCAGTGAAAACCAGAGGTTTATATAAAAGATAATTAGTGATCACATGAAGCTGCCTACGAAAGCATTTTGACCATTGGAGGAACAAAAATTGGGGAAATCAGGGCTTACTGAGTGAGGACAAGAAATGCAGAGTAGCACCAATGGTCCCTTGAGTTCACAAATCCTGCATCTCCAGATTCAACCAACCATATATCAGAACTATTTGAAAACAACAAAAAAGCATCGATATATATACTAAATGTGTAAGGCATTTCCCTTGCCTTTATAACATAAACAATATAGCAGATCAGCATTTATAGAGAGTTTATGTCATTAGGAATCTAGAGATTACCTGATATACACAGAGTTATATAGTTTACACACTATAAGAACTTGAGCATCTGTGGGTTGGGGGTATCTGCAGATGCAGGGTGACTGCATCTGATAAGACAAAGGACAGACTAATGTTCTTGCTGTTTTGTTTTGTTTTCCATATTTGTTTTTGTCTTTTCCAAGACTGTGTTTCACTGTATAGCCCTGGCTGTGCTGGAACTAGCTCTGTAGACCAGGCTGGTCTCAAAATCAGAGAGATCTGCCTGCCTTTGCCTCCCAAATGCTAGGATTAAAGGCATGCGCGACCACCATCACTCACAGACTAATGTGTGATTGCATGAGCTTAGGAACCACATTGTACACAGACTTTATGGATTTGGAACCTGTTCTGTTTCTGTAAAGAGACACCATGACCATGGCAACTCTTATAAAAGAAAGTATTTAGTAGGGGTTGGCTTAGTGTTTCAGAGGTTAGGTCCATTTTCATCATGGTTGGGAGTATGGCAGCGGGCAGGCAGACATGGTGCTGGAGAGGTAGCTGAGAGTCCTACATCCAGTTCTACAGGCAGCAAGATGAGAGAGACTCTGGAACCGGCTTGGGTTTTTTAAACTCCAAAGCCCACCCAAGTGACACACTTCCTCCAACAAGGCCACACCTCCTAATCGCTCCCAAGCAGTGCCACTCCCTGATGACTAAACATTCAAACATATGAACCTATGGAGGTCAAACCACCACAGAATCCATATCTATTGCCTCTTAACTATGCTTTTGTGAAGTCCTATTTAGTGGTTTGACTCTTTGATTTGTTCTTTTCACTCTTATGGGCAGAATTTTGATTCCTTAACTTAGATGTGCTTATATCATGTACCTGATGAGATCTAGAATTACCTGGGAGATGAGCCTTTGGGCATGACTGTGGGAAGTTAGCTTGATTAGGCTAAGAGAGGTAGGAAGATGCTCACTAGGCTAGAATTCCTTACTATATGAAAAAGGGAAAATGAACTGAGGACTAGCATCCATCACTCTCTTCTCCCTTATTGTAGATGTAATGGAACCTACTTCAAGTTCCTGCTGTTGGGTCTTCATTGTGGCAGATTATATACCTTGAACTGTGAGTCACAATAAACTCCTCCTGAGGTTATTTATGTGAGGGCGTTTTTCTTTCCTGGTGACAGAAAAGTAACTAGTAAAATGTCCTAACCCCCAGTATCTCAGATGAGAATGTATTGGAGAGAGAAGATCACGGGAGAGAAGAGTCACTTAAAATGAAGCTATAAGACTTCAGTGTGGCCTTTGCACAACTCGACTGTTGCATCTATAAGAGGAAGGGATTTGGACCCAGAGACCAGGAGATGGGCAGGCATAGAAGGAAGGCCATGGCAAGGGCAATGGGAGGGAGCCATCTTCAAGGCGGGGGGGGGGGTGGGGAGCAGCCTCAAGAGACGCAGAACCTGTCAGAGCCTCCATTTTGAACTTCCAGACCCAAGAATGTGAGAAAATTAATCTGCTATTTAAGTATCTGCTCCGTGAGATTTTATGATGGCAACCCTAGCAAATTAATAATCTCAGCCACAGCATGAAGACTAAAGATGGTACCCACCTCACTGAGTGGCTGTGAAGTTAAGTGAGGTATCCCATGTAAGAAACTCATTACTTTGCCTGGAACGCTGTTAACACTTGATAAAGGCTAGAATTATTGAGTGTCCACTCCAAGTTCTGCTCTGCTGTGAGGAGGGGGGAGAGAACTCCTCCAAAATACATAGGAGCCATAACTATCACATACTAAATACTCAGTGTGTCCTGTTTTCATTAGACACATCTGCAAGCAACAGAAAATGAATACAATACTGAATAAGAGAACATGCGTTTCTCTGACCTGGCCAGCATGGCGAGGTGATGTAAGGCGGTGGAGGTATACACGTTACTGATGCCTTGAGTTCCTTCTAGTTTGTTAGAATTTCATCTACAGGGTTCAACCCCATTGTCCAAGATAGGGTTCCACTGTCCAAAGACAGGGCTCCTGTCTTTGTATCCTAACCCTGCACACAATGAAAGATAAAAAAGATGGTCAAGGCAGACGCTCATTTTAATTATACTTCTAGGAAATTGTATCCATCTCCTCTACTCATGATTCTCTGGTTGGAGTTTGGTCCCATACCTACCTGCAGGGAAGACTGGGAAACATAATGTTTACTACAAGCATCCCGAACCGAGTAAAAATCCAAGCTCCTATTATAGAGGACAAAAGGGGAAGGAGATAGCTGGTGATCTGCTGATGAAAACTGGCCTCTGACACAATACACAACGTGTTTATGGAACGTGAATCCTTGAAATGTCATTGGCTTCTGGAGGGGAACCTGAGGTTTCGTTTGTTTTCTAGGGATACACGGCTAAAGGAAATTTAAAAGGTGAAACCTCAACCAATCTCTCTCTCTCTCTCTCTCTCTCTCTCCCTCCCTCCCTCCCTCTCTCTCTCTCTCTCTCTCTCTCTCTCTCTCTCTCTCATCTTAATATGACTAACCCTCTTCACACAATCAAGGGTCTCCACAATGAAGGTGATCAGCTCCATTTTGATGGAGGCCCTGAAAACGCGGGGCTTGGATTGCAGTGGCTGAAGCTGGGCATGAGGAATGTTCTAATAACCCCAGTGACGTGCTAAAGAGAGTCTTGAAGAAAAACACAGCCTCATCTTGCCATCCCTGAGACATGTTCAGAGACAGAGACAAAAAGCCCCCTGGGGTGTTTTGATTGCCACCCCCTAAAAGTTAGGTGCCTGGTGATTTTGTGATTTAAAGGAAAGCAGCTCTCGTGTATGTATATATGGGGGGAAATGACTGCTGTGCCTGGTTAGCGGAACAGTTTCCAGAGAAAAAAGAAGTCTGACAGAAAAGTTGAGGGAGTAAATGTTGAACTGGAGTCAAAATAAAAAAGCTTTCACCAAAATGTCAGGGGAACGAAGTGCTGGGAAGAGAGGCCATTAATAAGTGTGCAGGGATGAAGCTGGCGGCAGCTCTGGGGGTGGGGGTCTCTGGGCTAGTTCTTAAAAAATGTTCATCTCTTTTTTTGTTCAGATCATTTGTAGTTTGCCATGAGAATCCATTCAGCCTTTTATAGGCAGATGGGCTGTATCTGCACGTGAGAACGGATTCCCCTGACCCTAGCAGCCATCAACTGTCAATAGTTCTTCAACAAGAGATATGATACCTAATAGATTTAAAATGTGAAAAGAGTCTCACACCAATGAATGAGCCAAGCATGCAGCTCAGAAAATCAGGGATGTTTTGTGGGGTGTCAGGAGCTGGAGCCTCAGCAAGAAAATCTTTCTGACAATAAATACTGTTGATTTCCAAACCAGCATGGGAGCCCTAGGAAGGAAGAGTACCAGGGAAGGTAACTGGGTCCAGGCCCTGTCAGGTAGATGGGCAAGAAAGAACCTCCCAGGCTGGCCCAAATGTTAAGGGCTATACTGGCTGGTTTTGTGTGTCAGCTTGACACAAGCTAGAGTCATCAGAGAGGAAGGAGCCTCAGTTGAGGAAATGCCACCATGAGCTGTAAGGCATTTTCTCAATTAGTGATAAATGGAGGAGGGCCCAGCTCATGGCAGGCAGCATCCTTGGGCTGTTGGTCCTGAGTTCTACAAGAAAGCAGGGTGAGCAAGCCAGGGGGGAAGCAAGCCAGTGAGCAGCTCCCCTCTGTGGCCTCTGCATCAGCTCCTGCCTCTGGGATCCTGCCCTGCTTGAGTTCCTGTCCTGACTTCCTTCAGAGATGAACAGCAATGCTCAAGTGAAAACCTAATAAGCCCTTCCCTCCCCAACTTGTATTTTGATCATGGCGTTCCATCACAGCAATAGAAACTGAGACAATGGCTTTGCCACAGTTGGGCATGAGGTAGTCCTCTCAAATGATGGTGACTGAAGTGTCTTACTGCTCAGTGCGGCTCTACAGCTGCTGATCCATGGGTGGGCAATGGCAGACCCAGGGGAACTGAGGATGCAGAGCAGAAATTGCTCCACACAGATGTTGGCCTGGCCCTGGCCTGAATTGAAGACCTACCTGTGCCAGCCTGCCACGGGAAGAAGGTGTTAGGTATCCAAGGCACCTTTGACCATATCACTGTGACCAACACCCTGACAGAAACTGCTGGGGGGGGGGTTTCATTTTGCCTCATGGCTTCAGGGGATACAATGCATGGCGATCTGGCTCTGTCTGTAGTGGCAGGAGTGAGAAATGGAGTCTTTTTTTCTTCTGCCTTTCCCTTTTTCCCACCCCTTCTCTCTTCTTTCCTTCAGTCCCTTTCAACTCAATAAATTTCCCTATGGCATTCTCACACAAACTTTGGGTTGCTCCTTTCCCACATCCCTCCCTCCCCTCCCTTCCCCCTTCCCCATCTGCCCTCTCACCTGTCACATCTGGTCCTCTTCTCCTCTCTGGTAGCCTGTTTTGTTTCAGGTCGCATGTGTTCTATTACCGCGTGTTTTCCTCTCCCGCTTCCTCTCAGATCAGTTTTCTGCTTTAAGAGTCCCTTTCCAGTTTCATGACCTATTCCCACACCCAGTGTGTGTGTGTGTGTGTGTGTGTGTGTGTGTGTGTGTGTGTGTGTGTGTGTGAGAGAGAGAGAGAGAGAGAGAAGATTGTAAGAGGTCAGGGAGGATGGAGGCAAAGCAGTGTCTTCTAGACACGACAGGACCATTGCACCTATAAACTCACAGCAGCCGTGGTTGTCTGCACAGCATCAAGCCAGTCAAGCCTAGCATGGAAGGGGGGCAGGGTACACACACACACACACACACACACACACACACACACACACACACAATTTTCCACCCCTAGCTGAAGAACTGCTGACAGTTGATGGCTCTGCTGGGCTCAGGAGAACCCATTTTCTCTAGAGATGTGGTCCCAGGTAGGTTGACCTCCAGGTTACTTTTTTTTAAAAAGCACATGAAGTTGGGAGAGAAATATGAGAAGAGATCTGGGAAGAGCTGACAATTGAAATTGGAGGGCAGTGAATAAATTCAAAATACATTGTATACATTTAGGACATGCTCAAAGAATAAGCAAAAATACTGAATTTTCAAAAAGTTAAAATCTAGGGGCCACATACAAGAAAGAACATGTGGTTTGTTTTTCTGAATAAAAGTTATTTCACTTAATATAAAAATTATTAAATATAATACTTATAATAATTATTAAAGTGTAGTAATTATTATATGATAATATAGTTTCCAAGTCCATCAGTGTTCTAGCAAATGCTGTGATCTCATTTTTCTTCATAGCTGCATATAACCCCATTGTGCATATGTGCATTTTCTGTACCAATTCAGCTGTTGATTGTTATGGATTATTATTATTTTAACTAGGCAAAGATGTGTTACATTTATTTATGCTGTGGAATATTACTTTAACTATTAACAATTTAAAGATGTGTTGTATTTGTTTACACTGCATTTGTTTAATTATATAAAGATGTGTTGCTGTTTCACCTTGCCTGCCTAAGGCACCTGGTTGGTCTAATAGAAAGATGGACAGCCAATAGCGAGGCAGGAGAGGGATGGGCATGGCTAACAGGCAGAGAGAATAAGTAGGAGGAGAAATCTAGGCTCAATAGAGAAGAAGGAAGAAAGAGTGGGACACACCCAGGGCCAGAAGCCAGGCAGCCTCCAGCCAGCCATGGGCAGCAGGAGAGTAAGATATATATATATATATATATATATATATATATATATATATATATAGAGAGAGAGAGAGAGAGAGAGAGAGAGAGAGAGAGAGAGAGAGAGAGAGAAGAGAGACAGGTAAAAAAAAAAACCAAGGCAAAACATAGATAAAAAGAAATAGATTAAAATAAGAGCTAAGATAAGGCTAAGCATTCATAACTAATAAAAAAGTCTCCATGTCATGATCTGAGAGATGGTTGATGGCCCAAAAGAAAAAGCCTGTTACAGTTGATAGACATCCAGACTGGTCTACTTCCTGGCTCTTGTGACTGGTGCAGCCTGACACCTGGTTGTACAGACTCCTCTATAGTGGAACTTACATGTATTTGGGTATAAACCAAGCAGTGCAGTAGCTGAGTCATGGGGTAGTTCTTTGTAGTTTCTTGAGAAAACTTCAGACTGATTTCCAGTGTCTGGTGGAGGTGTTTTCACATCGTGGCTGCGTAGAGACCAGGTATAACCTTTGATGGCCAACCCCTAGTGTCAACTTCCAACAGCCAGGAGCCATCTCCTCATGACTCCACAGCCTGCAAAATTGCATATTGAGCCAATAAACCACTCATCAAATGCAAGTAGTGGCGGGGGGAGCAGTTTCCATTGAAGCCATAACCATGGACACAAACAAGTCCCTTGGTAGGCCAACCCATACACATGGCATGGTGGACAGAGCAGCGCAGATATGCTACCTGGATTGCAAGGCTCCAGAGTCCTGGCAGTTGAGCAGAGCTGGTCTTATGTGGAATACTGAGGAAGAGGAGGGAGGAAGGGACAATGGGGAGGGGAGAAATAGGAGGGATGGTTAGAAGAGGGAATTCTAGATTAGCTTGAGGCACTTGAGCTGGGAGGGGCTGGGCAAGGCTAGGTCACAGGTACCAATAGGCCAGAGTGGGACCGTCTATGCTTGACTATTTCTGCTTCACAAGGCTTACCAGATCCAACCTGTTCTGCCCAAGTGATCTTATTCTTCCCTGGGCCCACTATGAGTTCCTCCTTTGGTATGCACCTGGAAAGAGGATACCTCATTTTCTGTTAATTACTGAAACGACAAAACAGTAGTGTGATCATTAAGTGCTCATGTCCTTGGAGAGTCTGCTTAAAAAAAAAAAAAAGAAAGAAAGAAAGAAGAAAGATGAAAACAGAGAGAGAGAGGGAGAGATGCAGAGCCACCAATATTCCTTATTTTCCTGTCTTTTATGGATCCCATAGGAGCCCATCCATGATGGGTTTTACCATGGGTAAAAACCTGAGGTCTATGGTTACAACTCTCTGATTGATGCTTTAATAACCTCGACATGAAGACTTCATGTTTGTGTGTTTCCTCTAAGTCTCCTTCTATATGCACAAGCAATTGTTCCAGTGCAATTACAATCTACATACAATTGATGTGCTCTACTTTAGAAAACCCAACATTATCTTGTAAACAGTTTTCTATGTTGCCATATAGTCTTGACAATTATAAATTGCAATGAATGTACAAAATTATGTTGAATTGTTGCAGTATAATTTTCTTAACTGTTCCTCAATGATTAGGTGTTTAAATGGCTGCTAATTTTGGATTAGGGTAGATAATGCTTGATGGCATATCTTTATGCATTTGTTCCGTTTCTGGTGACTATTCCCTTGAGAGAAATTCTCAGGAGTGGTTTTACTGAATCAAAGGGGAAGAATATACATATATACATATATATATATAAAACCCTCTTAAAACATGTTATAATTCCTTTCCAAAGGAGTTATTGTCTTGAATTATGACACCTTTATCCATAATCTTTTTTTTTTGTTTTGTTTTTATAGACAATCTAACACAGCCAAGGATAGCTTTAAAATCTCTATGTACCTGAGGATGATCTTGGACTTATGGTCCTGCTACCCCCACCTCCTGGTCATATGCTACCAGGCCTATGGTCACAGGCATATGATACCACATCATGTTTATGCAGTGTTGGGGATCGAACCCAAGGCTTTGGGCATGTTAAATAAGCACTCTTCTAGCTGAACTACATTTTTAGCTTCTGAAAAATATTTTTTTTCCTATCGAGTCTTTGCCTGCTGTGGGTTTACCGAGGGGTGAAGTAGAGATGGGAAGAGGGTGATGGCTAAAGGGAAAGTCTGTGTAGCATGGAATGGATGGGTTTCTGTGTTCAGAGCAGGGAGATCCAGAAAGGAAAGGGGAGTCACAGCATTACTCCCCAGAATTAGTGAACAATACATGTCCATTGTAGCTCCTTATTCCTTCTCCAGCTTCACTTCTAACGGTCAGCATGGGCTCTGAGGCTGGGTAGGACCAGGGCCAGAAAGGTTACTCTGCATCCTTTAGCAAGGACACCCGGATGCAGTACTCGGGGATGGTCCCTCTTTGTGCAGTGTCCTCCCCTAAATGCCTCTCACACAGTAGCTGCACTGCCCGAAGAAAGATAATGCAAGCACGTGAGTGACTTTCAATGTGTCCGTGACTTTTTTTTCCAAAAGCAAGAGGAAACGCAAGCGTCTTGATTTCAAAATCGATTACAAAGCTGCCGTTACTAAAATATGATGGTACTGGCATAAAGGCAGTCATTTAAACCAATGAAACAGATAGTCCAGAAGGGAACCACGTGGGTAAAGCCAACTGCTCTTCCACACAGCAGCCAGGAACACACAA
Source organism: Onychomys torridus (assembly GCF_903995425.1). Classification (NCBI taxonomy): domain Eukaryota; kingdom Metazoa; phylum Chordata; class Mammalia; order Rodentia; family Cricetidae; genus Onychomys; species Onychomys torridus. Next base: position 34,700,047 of record NC_050452.1, read on the forward strand.
TGGATAAAAGCAGTCTCTTCAACAAATGGGGCTAGGAAAACTGGATCTCCACTACAACCAAAGGGAATTAGATCCTTATGTTATACACACACACACACACACACACACACACACACACACACACACACTCAGTGCAAAGTGGATTAAGATTCACTAACCTGACACCTAAAACTCCTCAAAGAAAATGTAGGTGGGAAGCTTTTTAAACACTAAGCTTAATGGTGATTTCCTCAACACAACACCAAAAGCAAATTTTTACACATGGTACTTCGTCATACTGAAAAGGTTTAGTCAGCAAAGAAGATAATGAACAAACTAAAAACACATCCTACAGAACAGGTGAAAATATTTCCAAACCACATATCAAATATGGTATGGATCAGGTGTAAGGCATACCACCTATGACTCAATAATGAAACATAAACAATCCAATTCAAGAATGGGCAAAATTGAGTAGACATTTCTCCAAAGAAGACATACAAATAGCCAGCAGGCATATGAAAAGATGCTCCACATCACTATCCAGCAAGAAAATGCAAATCAAAACCACAATGACACATCCCTTCCTAAGAGTTAGCATGGCTGTTATCAAAACCAAGACTATAAAAGATATCAAGTGCAGTGAGGATATGGAGAGGTCATATGCTGCTGGATTGCATGTAAAATGGCACAACTGATATGGAAAACAGCATGGAGATGTCTCAAAAAATATTAAAATGCAATCTAGGGATATACCTCAATTAGTAGAGTGCTTGTCTAACATGCATGAAGCCCTGAGTAGGATCCCCAGTACCACATAAAACAAGTGTGGTAGTATATGCCTATAATCTAAGCACTCTGGAGGTGAGGGCATGAGGATTGCAGGTTCAAAGTCATGTTCAGCTACATAGGGAGCTTGAGGCCAACCTTGGATACATGGGATCTTGTAAAAACAAAACAAAACAGCATAAGATAAAATAAAAATTGCTATATGAGCCAATAGCCCATCTTTGGGATATATTTTTTTTTCAAAAGAATTGAATTAATTCTTGGAAAGATTTCTGCACCTTCATTTCTGCACCTTTATTGCAGCATTTTTTATAATAACTAAGATATGGAAACCTGTGGTTGATATATTGTGTACCCCAATAAACTTCTCTAGGGATCAGAAAACAGAACAGCCACTAGATTAGACATAGAGAGCAAACAGTGGTGGCACATGCCTTTAATCCTATCACTGGGAGGCACTGATCTGTCTGGATCTTGGTGAGTTCAAGGCCACACTGGGAACAGAGCCAGGCATGGTGGCACATGCCTTTAATCCCAGTACTTGAGATCTCATGTCTTTGCTTGGGAAGGATGCACACCTTTAATCCCAGAAAGTGATGGCAGGAAGCAGAAAGGTATATAAGGCATGAGGACCAGGAACTAGAGGCTTTTAGCAGCAGTTCAGCTGAAATTCATTCCAGTGAAGACTCAGAGGCTTTCAGTCCGAGAAAGCAAGATAGGCTGAGGAGTTGGCGAGGTGAGGTTGGCTGTGGCTTGTTCTGTCTCTCTGATCTTTCAGAATTTATCCTATATCTGGCTCAGGATTTTTTTTTTTTATTAAGACCGTTTAAGATAGAAACCACCCAATCAACAGATGAACTGATGAGAAAAATATGACATATCCATACAACAACATGACAGTCAACACTCCGAAAAGAAGGAACTCTTGCTGTCTGTAGGTAGGCCGTGACTGAACCTGGGCGACAGGAAACAATGGAAGTCACAGAATGACAAAGACTACGTGAGTTCAGGTTCACAGAAGCAGAGAATAAAATGGAAGTGACCAAGGGGTTGAGGGTGGGGGGCCGAGAGCTGTTCCGATAGAATTTCAGTTATTCAAGAAGGCATCATGAGCTAGGCCAGATGGCTCAGGCATGTAGCCTCCAGAGGCTGAGGCAGGAAGATCAAAAGTTCAAGGCCTGTCTGGGCTATAGAGGGAGTTCAAGGCCAGTCTGGACAGTTTAGTGACACCCTGTCTCAAAGGAAAAAGTAAAAGGAGGGTGGGCATACCACTAGGACATTCAAGAACATGGCTCAATTCCTAGTATCCAGAGGGGTGGGGCTTCAGAGCTCAGCTGTGCAGCTTGACGTCTGTAGACAATAATATATATATATATATATATATATATATATATATATATATATATAGTATTATTAACATTTTTTAATAAGTAGATTCTTTAAAAAAAACTTTTAAGTGAGTTCAGAACACATATATTTAGCAGGTTGTTTTTAAGTTTTTGGTAAATCTCTTTTTTTAGCACAAAAAGTTATTGGGGTGCACTGTGAAAAGTTTAAAGGTCATGGGCATGTCTATTATTATGATTGTGGAGATGATTTTATATGCTCAAATTCATCAAATAGCATGCATCAAATATGTAGGGATTTTTAATATAATATTTCCATAAAACTGCTTTTTAAAATTAAGCTAACATGCCAGGCGGTGGTGGCACATGCCTTTAATCCCAGCACTCAGGAGGCAGAGACAGTTGGATCTCTATGAGTTTGAGGCCAGCCTGGTTTACAGAGTGAGTTCCAGGACAGGCTTCAAAGCTACAGAGAAACCCTGTCTCAGAAAAAAATAATAAATGGAGCAACATTAGGGGACCAGAAAGATGTTTCAGTAGATATGGCACTTGACACACAAGTGTGAAGAATTGAATTTGGATTTCCAGAATGAAGGTAGATGCCAGGCAGGTGTAGGCAGGGCACCTGAAACCCCAGAGTTTAGCAACATTCAGGCCCAGAGACAACAGGTATCCTGGGCAATCTGGCTACCTAGACCAGCCAAATCAGTTAACTCTGGGCCTTGGAGAGACCTAGCCTCAATATATAAAGTGGAGAGCAATCAAGGACACTGATGTCAACCTATGACCTCCATGTGTACACATATTCATGCACACCTGCATACACAAATGCTCCCACACATATGTAGCATATATGTACACATGCATGGGCAGCACATACATATACAAATGACCAAGTGAGTTAAGGGGCTGGAAGATGGCTCAGCAGTTAAGAGAACTGCCTGCTCTTCCAGAGGAGCCTTGTTTAATTCCCAGCACCAACATAGAGGCTCACAGCCATCTGTCACTCCAGCTCCAAGAGATCTGACATCCTCTTCTGACCTTTGTGGGAAATAGTCAAATACAAGGTGTACAGGCATACATGCAGAAAAAAACCTCCATATACATAAAACTAGTAACCTAATTAATAAAAAGGTATTTAAAATGAGCTAACTTTAATATGTCATTTGTTATTATATAAAATGTACCACTTAATTATATAAAGATCATAAAAATATATAGATTTTACATACCCTTTTGCAATGACACCTTTGAAGTCTGATACATATTTTACATTTACAGTGCATCCCAGTTCCAAAGAGCTGTGTTTCTTTTTTGGAATAGGGGAAAGGAATTGAGATAAAGTCTTGGTATGAAACTCAGGCTGGCCTTGAACTCATTCAGTGCTGCCTAGAACTCTACATCCTTCTCCCTCCATCTCCAAAGTGCTAGGATTATAGACATGTGACACCATGCACATGAAAAAGCTCTATCAGATGCTCAATAGCATGTAGTCATGGCCAATGTGTGAGAGACTGTAGTGCCAAAGCCCACCCAGAGGCATTAATGATGTTCCACATTATGTATGAAAGTGTATTTCTGTTGATGCATGGAGCTTCTAGGAAATAAAAAGCATGCTCTTTGTCAAAATAGAGCATTTGAGGAGAGCTCTGTTGTGTCCTGGGTGGGATAGAAGCTTCATACTGAAAACAATGATGAGGACATCACAGATGCCTGTAGGTGGAAGTTTCTGCCCCACCAGCAACTCCCAAATACCCAGCAGCTGCTTCCAAAATAATTGAGCTGGAGGCTTAATGTTACTTATAAATGCTCAGCCAGTAGCTCAGGCTTACTACTAACTTTTATATTTAAATTAACCCATAATTCTTATCTATGTTTAGCCATGTGGCTTGGTACCTTTTCTCAGTGCGGCATTCTCATCTTGCTTCCTCTGCATCTGGCTGGTGACTCCTGACTCCGCCCTTCCTCTTCCCAGCATTCTTAGTTTGGTCACCCTGCCTACACTTCCTGCCTGGCTACTGGCTAATCAATGTTTTGTTAAACCAATTCAAGTGACAAATCTTTACAGTGTACAAGAAGATTATTCCACAGCAGATGCCCCTTGCTTATAGAATATATTTGAGCATCTCTCAGTCTAGCTCACTCTCTGCTCTGCCAGTAGATCCATCATTCTACATTTAAAACAGTTATAGAGTATATATTATCAGTGTGCACCAGGATGCACAGACTCTGGCCCTGCTACAACCACACAGAAGCAAGATCTCTGGGGTGAGCCTGGAAACCAGTGTCTCTAAAGCAGATTTTTTAGCTAGAGGTTTAATGTGATAACAAACAGAGCCTATTATCATTGAGGAGTTGAAGCTTAGAGAACAGGCAACTCACTGAGGCTTTCTTGGTTAGGGGTTACCTGACTGATCAGGCTTCCTCCCATAATCACACACCCACCACGGACCACCTTTCCAGCACAGTCTATGCCACAAAAATCTCTGCTCGGGTGTGGCAGCCATCATCAAGCTGACAGAACAGTAAAGGGAAAATACTACACAACGCTTGCCCAAATTGGAGAAGGAAGGATGGATTTCTGCCTCTAATCCAGCCTTGCTGCAGGCTGATTGTGATCTCTCATGCCAAGTGTCAGGACCACATCATGTGATATGATGACATGCATGGCGCCATCACTAAAGGGTAGGTAGCCCTGGGACCTCTTCTTGTCACTACAGTGGCAATGTGTGCACCCACATGTGGACAGGAAGGGCTGCGGCAAATGCCTCAGAGAAGTGTCGTGGCTGATGAATGCCATCCAAATTGCCCACCGCGGCCATGGCCACGTGTCAACACGGTCTTCAGACCCATGTGTGGTGATGAGACAAACACAGCAGAACTGCAGCAGAGCTGTAAACATCCTGACCACAGGAGCCAGCCGCTGGGCCGAGACCCAGTCAGTCTAGGCGAAATGCTCCTGATCCAAGCGCAAGCTAAGCGGATGCACAGGAGCGGCAGCTGCCGCACAGCTGGACTCGGGAGGCCTGTGAGAGCCGACTTGCAAATCATGCTTGAAAAATTCATCTGACTAAGCTTGGACGTGAATGCAGTCACGTGGGCTCCAATCAACTCACATGCCTAAGCCAAGAGGGAGACAGAAACGCCACCAGGCTAATGGGAGGCAGTAGGCTCACTTCTGGCTGGACGTAGCTGGCGTTTGAGGAATGGCAGAGTGCACTATATTTGGAAATGACCCTAAATTTAGAATGACGGACTTACTCAAGAAGAGAATGGAGTGAGTTTGGCTAAGAGATGCTCGCACATATTCTGTAAGCGAGGAGCATTTGTGAGTCCTTTATCCTGTGTTTAACGCTGAAGTTCACTCTGAACCTATTCTGTTAGTCCAGCACATTGGACTTGCAATAAAACTTAAACTTACTTTACTTGGCAAATGAGTGAGGCTCAGAGAAAATAAGTGAACATCTGAGATGCATGTGTATGTATACACGTTCTGCTTGATATATGCAAACATTTATTTGTGTGTTTATTACGAATTACATACACATATATGAACTATAATACTGTCAGTATATATGTGCACATATAACACAATCATTCATTCAATAATTACTCATTGGGTAGTAATTAGATTCTACATAGTATATAGTTATTGTAACTATGAGGATAAAGGGATAATACAAATATTGGTCCAGCCTTCCTGGAACTCAGAGTCCAGCTAGGAAGAAATGCCAAGCAGTTTCAACAGGGACAGATGACAGAGTCTGGGGTGAATACTGTAGAAGAGGGGTAAAAGGGACTGTGAGGGATATAACAGCACGGGACTGGCCCTGCCTAGCTTACTAGGATGTCTTCCCTGGGAGGAAGCCCGGGAGCTGAACTATCTAGAAAAGCAGTATGTCCCAGGACATGTGCATACTGTTTGAATCTAGAAATGAAAACTGCCATTGCTGATGGTGCTGATGCTGATGGTGCTGATGTTGATGGTGCTGATGTTGATGGTGCCATTGCTGATGGTGCTGATGTTGATGGTAGTTTCATTAGGCACAGAGGAGTAAAAGGATGTCTTTTAAAACTTTCCAGTTCATGGCTGGGTGTGCTGGTGCATACCTATAATCCCAGTACTCATGAGGGAGAGGCATAAGGTTTGACATAAGTTTGAGGCCAGCCTGGTCTATGTAACAAGTTCCAGGTAAGCCAGAGCTACATAGAGAGACCCTGTCTCAAACAATCAGGAAAAAAAGGAGGGAGGGGGGCGGTTTCATAAAAACAATAATTCTCAACCTGAATTAAAAGATAAAAAATGAAAACATGCAATTGCAATAATTATTTGGAATAATTAATGTTGTGGGAATTCTGCCATTTGGTCCAATGATCAATTAAATGGAGTGATTTGGCCCAGTGGGTGTGGCCTTCTCTGGAGATAAGTGCCCCCTAAAGAACCCATAGGTGGGAAGTTCGGTCGCACTCTCTCTTGGGCTGGTCAGAGCAGGGTGGAGAAGCGTGGCATGCAGTTTGGTTCCCACCTCCCTTGGGTGGCACGACAGGACAGCGACGGCTGGATCAGCAGCAGCGTCAACTTGTTCCGTGCCCTGAGTGGACCTTACTGATTTCACCTGTTCATAAACCTGACCTGATCCCAGGCTTCCTATCTCGCCATAAATTAACACTCCAGAAAAGACTGGGGATAGCTGGGTGGTAGACCACGTATCTAACATGTGCAAGGCCTTGAGTTCAACCCCCAGCACTAAAAACTAACAAACCAACCCACAAGAGAGGGAAGCGTTCCATGAAAGCAACAGCGGCGTGCAGGTGAGAGCAGCGTGCACGTGAGAGTGACAGCGGAGTGCATGTTGGCTCTGTCCGTTGGAAGCAGCAGAAAGATGTTGTCGAGATGCAGGTGTAATCGTGACTCCCAGAACGAGGTAACTTTTGGTGTTTCCTTCCTCCCGTCTCTCCCTTCTACCTTCCCGACATCTATCCCTTTTCTGTTTCCTCTGTCCTCTTTATCTTTCACTGACGAATTAGCAGCCCATTCTCCAGTCTTGACCTTGTTAAATGATGCCCAATTAACCTCCTCGTTCCAAAATTTCAAACGTGTACATGACACTGAGAAACTTAGGAGATGACAGAAGAAAGCCTCTAATTATGTTCCTCCTGGTCCCCTGCCCAGTCCCCACAGTCTCTAAATTAGAACAACTATTGCTATCAACCACAACAGCAATTTAGATGTGTCATAGAAAAGCTAGCCGACTCCTAGCCACACTGCGTGTTTATAGAAATTAGCCTTTGAAGGTCCTCCTCCTCCTCTTCCTCCTCCTCCTCCTTTTTCTTTAAAAACAGTAGGATCAACATGGCCTCACAAGCTATTTTCTCAAAAACAAAGCATGATATTCCTTGCTGTAGTAGTTCTTAAGTAAAGAGGCTACTTGTGTCTGGTTGCTCAAGTGCTGTGTTTTCCAGGCATCCAGGAAGGACATCAACAATTTGGCAGAAGTAGAGGCGGGAGAGGAAGAAAGAAAAGAAAAGACCAGTGAAGTTAAGGGAAGTTCCAACACAGCAGTTGCCTTGGATCCCATCTGGAGTTTAAGCGGCTCTTGCTTCTCCAGCAATTGCCTTGCATAAGGAAACTAGTACTCCCTTTGCAGCCAAAGCCCCCACTCCATCAAGGCAGTGATGAGATGCCCCGCAGGGCCAGCGAGGACTGGCGTGCAAGCGGTCAGATGGTATCATGGGAACCAGCCCGGATTCTGCAGAGGGTTCTGTTGACTGCTCTCTGCTTGCCAATAGTGGGACGCCTGTCCTTGTTGTTAAATAATTAAATAGGCAGTTTGTATTTATTTAACATACAGACTGTAGCCAATTCCTGCTAACAGCTACCAAAACAGTAGCATTCCCTAGCTTGAAATGGTTCAGAGGCTCTGAGCAGGCAAATGGGTAGGACCCCACCACCACCACCCTGAATACCTTTTTCATCATTTCAAACAAATTAGTTCACAGCTTATGATCCAAAAACAACAGCCTGGTTTTAGTGGATAGGATGCCAATCTCTGGGACACTTCCCACTGTCAGTGCTGAACTCCCCTGAAACTATACTGGGCTTATTGGGGGAAGAGACTATTTTTCTTATCTGTGCTTATTCATTTTTTTTAAAAAGTGAATTTTGACCTCATAATTGAAAAAATATGTATGTTTTTTAATGAAAACTTGGAATAGGAGTTTAAGTGGTGGTGGTGGTACTTGCTTGTCAGCCTAGCATTCTGGGAGGCTGAGGCAGGAGGATTGGGAGGTCAAGGCCTGCCTGAGCTACAGAGTGAGGATGTCCCCGAAAACACATGCAAGAGAGTGAGAGGATTAGGAGAGGCAAGCTAGGGGTGAGAAGCATGGGAGCTGTGGGAGAAAAACCCTTAATCATCTAGGTGGAGAATCACCTGTGGAGCTTTAGACAATCCAGAATAAAGTAGAACGCTCCATGTGGTGTGGCCCAGACAACTTCTAATACAGCCCAACAAAAATCCATAAACTAACTTACAACATTATGCATTTGTGGGGAGTACTGAGAAAGATGGCCACTCACTAGTGGCGTTTTGGAGAATGAATTTGTAGATGGCAGTATCATGCTTCATGACCAAGGGCTTGCACATACCTGCATGGTCCAGCAGCCAAAGACAGCACCCTATCAAACAGTGGAGGATGATGGGAGGCATATTGGGCCATCCACATCTGTTAATGATTTTACTTTGTCACATGTACGTAAAATATTGTAAGCTGAGATGGAGACCAGAGCCCTCCTATCTCCTGGAGGTCAGACTTGGTGAAATATTTTGGGCAGTGTGTGCTGAAGAGGCATCCCTGAGACTCCAGCTCTGCTCTATTTAACTCATGGCCGGCCTCCTGAGGTGGGTGGGTATTACCCTATATAGCTTAGTGCTCTGCCATTGTGGATTCCAAAGGCCTTCCCTAGGGGAAAAGTGACCACAGGTAGAAGGTAAGAGTGAAGAAAGATACCATAACTTTTATTCTCCTCTTCATTTTTCTGTGGTGTTCTTACCCATTTCTCTTTTCTACATTTTGCCTTTTGCGTAGTTCTACAAATGATGGATGCCATAGGGAGCTCTCTGATTTCAGTATCAAAACTCAACAGCAGTTGAGGTAACAGGACTCCATTTGCCCCATCCTTGGCAGCACCATCCTCCAAACTGCTGGCTCTATAGATGTGTCCCCCCACACTCAGCTAAGCCATTCCCACAAGTAGAGTCAGCCTTTCAGGGTGGTACAGCATTTACCACTGCAGAGTGATGTCCCCTCCCTATTATCTGCAGACGCCTAAAAGGTCAGAACTCTTCTTCTTCATCTTCAAAATGAACCAGGCCCACTATTCTTATCATTGCCTGTTCTAAGGATTGAAAAGGACAATGGGCATAGAAATGCTGTCTTCATTGTCTACCGTGTCCTGGTGTCCTGTTTGTCAACCTGGAGACACTGCAGAATTCACTTCCACATCCCTTGAAGACCAGGAGCTGAGGACCCAACTTCAGAAGCAGGATTTGTAGGGTGTTGTTAGGTGGCCACCCTGGTCTTCACTTTCCCAAATCTAAAAGAAGGAAAGTTCTGGAAAGACAGAACTTTGGTTGAGAAACACCTTCATCAGATTGGCCTGTAGGCAAGTCTGCAGGGTATTATTTTCCTGATTGATGATTGATATGGGAAGACCCAGCCCATTGTAAGTGGTTTCACCTCTGGACATGTAGTCCTGGATGGTATAAGAAAGCAAGCTGAGCCAGCCAGGGGGATCTAGCCAGGAAGCAGCATTCCTCCATGGTCTCTGTTCCAGCTCCTGCCTTGCTTGAGTTCCAGCCTATGATGGACTGCAATCAGACTATGGAAGCCAAATGAACCCTTTCTGCTCCAAATTGCTTTTGGTCATGGTCTTTATCACAGTAATAGAAAGCAAACATGGACGGTCTCTAAGCGTTCTCCTACATTAACTGCTGTTTCAGGTCAGTCAGTTCAGTCATGGCAGTGGAGATTCTCTACATAGATGTCTGGGAAGCTGAACTGGAAACTCTGGAGGTTTCTAAAGCACCATGAGGTGGGTATGAGTAGCGCAGAAGTGTGGCATATCTGCTCAGGATCTGGGATGTCTCCCATGCAGGCTACCTCAGCTATTCACAGCCAAGAGACATTTCTGATTATTATCTCAGTGTCTCTTGGCAGCAACCTTAAGTTGCTGTTCAGAAATCTGCTCCTGGCAGATCCTCTCTGCCATTATATCCAGTTCTCTAGACTGGAAATCCAGTGACCATTGCCTAAGGATTCCATCACCTTTGTCTGTATCCTGTGTCTTCTTGACTTCCTGCTCCACCTGTTGGAGCCTGCTCCAGTCCCTTCCAACACCTCTGTTCTCTTCAATGGCTCCCACCTCCCTCTATTTTTCCTTTCTCCGGTACTCAGCTGATAGGAGACCCTGTTTCCCATACTTCCAACTCCCTCAGGACAAGCACAGCTGGCCTCGGTCCCATTTCATAACCCCCTGTTCCTCTTCATTTTACCACAAAGAAATGACTGAATGCAATCAATAAGGTGCCAATGACCTGAGCCATAGCACCCGAAACAAACTGACCACACTCCAGCATCACACCCAGGAGATCACAGAGCCCAAACATCCAGCCCTTTGGGGGATGTGACATGTTCGGTCCCTGTGGAGACACACTCTCTCTCTGTCCACTGGCTCTCCTGACACCCATAATCTCGAGTGAGAAAAGACCAGATCATGAAGAACTTGGGAAGAAGGGAATATGTAACTGGAATCTTTGATAATTGTTAGATGTGTCAAGAGCGGCATTATCCCTTAACACCTTTATTTAAAACAAAACAAAACAACAACATCAAGAGTGACTTTGTCAAAGACAGAAAATGATGACAAACCGCAACTACTGGCCATTTATCTAGAGTTATAACCACGGACACACACTGCAGTCCAAACTTCCCGGACCTGAAGACGTGAAGCTGTCATCTTTGCCCTGAATTTGTGCAGCGTGCTCCTAGTTGGTCTCCTTGTTCCCGTAGCCTGATGGACCGAGGATTTAGAATGATTGTCAAAGTATAAAGCCAAGGCAATGTCCCTGTTGAAAATCGCCATTGCTTCTGTCACTTAGACTGCAACAGCGCGTGACGGCATGCTCTACAAGACGCAGGTCACAGATCTGAGGTCAGCCAACACCACGCTCGCTCTCGCTGACATGTTCCAACCCAGCCACACCTGCTCATAACCGAAGGCACAAGTTCTTCTTACCTTCCTGCTTTCACCTCTGACCCCCTCTCAGCTCCCAATCCCAATCTCTTCCTCTGCTTCTCAGGGCTCCAATGTTACCATGGGTGTTCAATCATTCATGTAAATCTACACACACACCACATCCAATTGGGTTCATTTCTCCCTAGCAACCTAGTTTTCCTTTATAATTCTTATCTGTATTTATAGTTTACCTTTTGCTACTTTTTAATGCATTTTCATGTGGTAGGGGGTGCTCTGTGTGTGTGTGGGGGGGTACTCTGTGTGTGGCAGGGGTGGGGGGTGGGGAGGTGGGGAGTGGAGGGGTGTGAGGGTGCATGCGCATGCGTGTGGAGGCCAGAGGACAACTTGAGGCAGGTCTCACCCTGAGGAACTTGTTTGACTCCTTTGAGACTGTTTTTTTTTTCTCGTTGGCTTGGAAGTCCCCAATTATGGTAAACAATCTGGCCAGCGATCCTCCTGTTTCTGCCTCTCCCAGGCTGCTATTACAAGTGTACACTGCCATGCTTGGTATTTTTAGGTGGGTTCTGGAGGTCTAACTCAGTTCCCCATGTTTGCAGGGTGAGCACTTCACTGCCTGAGCTACCTCTCCAGCCCATCTTTTAGTACTTTGGGAAGTAAGGAACATATTTCCAACTACCAGTGGTTCTCCACCTTCCTTATGCTATGACCCTTTACTACAGTTCCTCATGTTTGCTGACCCCCAACCACAAAATATTTTGTTGCTACTTTATAATCTTGTTTTTAACTGTAATTTTGCTATTGTTATGAAGCGTAATGTAAGTATTCTTGGAGATGGTATGCCAACGGGGCCACGACCCACAGGTTGAGAACCACTAGACTAGACTGTGAGAATTTCCATAAGTGACAATTCTCTCTTAGTCCTACTATTGTGTCCCCTGCACCTGAGATCCTGACTGACTCTATACGATGCTAGTGAAAACCACCAGTAGGTTGAGAGACTCCCAGTTTAAATTTCTATCTGCTTCCTAGCTGCTGTAGTACCTTTAGAAACATATTCAACTTCTACACATCTGAGTCCTTTGATCTGTTCAGTGGGGCTTATGGGACCTAAATAAGAGCAGCAACAAAGATCTACAGGAAGGAGATACATGATAAAAATCAATAAAACACTTCATGGGCCATGAAACCTTAGACTATTTATGAAGTGAAGAGCGGCTCTCGTCTGCCGGGCTCCACTTGCGGAGGAGTGAACTTTCCACAGCCTGCTGGCAACTTGCACAAGGTCTCCACTGGGCTGCAGGCCCAGGACACTCAGGCTCACTAGGAGTGAAAAAGACCCAGCCCTTCCCCTAAGGCTTCCAGCAGTTCCTTTGCTGAGCCTGGGTCTTGCTTACTTCCAATTTACAAGTTCCTTGTCCTCTTCCCTAATTATCTGACTTCTCCTCCAAAGCACTGGGCCAAAGGGGAAGCCCCAGGGATGCTGGGCATCCACAGAGTACAGGTCCTCAGAGGCCTGCAAGGACTCCTGGTTATGGAGGAAAAGAATACATCTGCAGGCCCCTGTCCTACATGGCTCTCATCTGTCCCACTGAGAGCCATGGCTTCCTTAACTGCTGTAGATATTTAAAAGGAAGAAAGAGATGTTTCTGATTCTGCCTAGAACTTTCCCCTGGAAGTTTGGGTAATGCCTCTTTCTTCTTCATCAGAATTTGCAAAATAATAATATCTGTCACTTCCGGGGGACAGGACAGAATGGACACAGGTCACTCGAAAGGGAAAAGGTCAGTAAGGAGAAAGGTCACCTGTGGATCCAAAGTCTAGGATAGATGTTCCCTTTTAACTTCCTTTGAGGTGCCTGTGAACAAGTGGTCTCCTGGGTATGAGCTTTCTTAGAACCTTCTAGAAATTCGCTAGCCCCCTCCAGAAGGTTGAGGTAGACAGGGTACCTCAAAGCAGACAAATTCACAGCCCTTTGCTGTTCCATGGGTTGGGCTCTGAAGTAAATGAGAAAATAACTCACATTTCAACTGGTCTTCTGAAAACCCCAGCTTTGGGGTTCTGGTACTGAAGGCATGGGAGGAACTTCTTCAGGTTGGTAAAGAGTTCCAGGATCTGCCTGGCACCAGATAGCCCCTTTCTCTTCTCTACCAATGTGACACCACAGTTGGCAGTCACTCTCTGCTTAGACCACTGCCACAGACTCCTAAGTGGCCTCTCTGCTTCTGCGTTTCCCTCATCATCCCTAGCCTGTTCTCTACAGTTAGCCCAGAGTGGCTTAAAGCACCTTGTCAGGTCCTGCAGTTCTTGTGTGATGTCCACAGTGTCACATGGTCGATCAGGCCTGGTGTGGAGCACTCCCTCTTCTCACCACTCACCCCTGCCCACCTCTTACTATCCAGCCACACCCCTTTCCTAACAGGTCCCACAGGGACTCCACTGTCCTGGGGTTCCTGCAGAGTTTCATGTGCCCGTGAACACTCGACTTTCTCGGTGACACAGATTCAAAGTGTTTTCCTTGAGTCTGAAGTATCACAGACAAATACAGGGTCCAGTCAGCACCTTCTGAGATGTGCAGGTTCTTATGTCCCCAAACAAACACAATCAGATGAGGTTCTGTGGTAGAAGTGGGCATGACTCAATAAGAAAATAAAAAATCCACTTTCAAGAGTGAAAGTGGGCCAGAACTAAGAGAAAAATGTCAGAAGTTCAGTGGCACTATACCTCCAGCGCGCGCGCACGCGCACACACACACACACACACACACACACACACACACACGTGCATGCACGCCCGCAGTGACTTCAGTGATTTCCATAGATCTTCTTTTGCATACCCTCTCTTGCTTGTTAGTTTTTCTGCTATTGATTTCTTTTATACGCTAATTTTGGCCTCCAGCTCTCCATCCCCCTCTCCTGCCTCCCTACCCGGCCTAACACTGAACCTGGTGATGAATAAGTTACTTCCTGCCTTGAGAAGGGCCGTAAGAAGATGAGCAGGCAATTGCAGTTCGGAGGTGGACAGAAGAAAATGTATACACATGAGAGAATGGCCATGGTTGCGTCAAGAGACGCCTCACAGGATGGGGGAGACTAGTGGCAGATAGTTCATGTTGAACATTTCCTTGCTTCTATGCTAGGTGCTTGATGTTGTGGTTGCCACTGTTGTTGTTTCCCAAGACAGGGTTTCTTTGTGCAGCCCTGGGTATCCTGGAACTCACTTGGCAGACCAGGATGGCCTTGAACTCAGAGATCTACCTGCCTCTGCCTCCTGAATGCTGAGATTAAAGGTGTGTGCCATTTTTTAAGGTAAGATAATACTGTGTAGTCTTTATTTACCTGAAATTCAATATAGATCAGGCTATCCTTAGACTTGCAGAATCCCATCTCTACCTCCCAAGTGCTGGGATTACAGAAATGTGCTACCCATGCCCACCTTTCGAATACTTAACCCTATGACACAGGGCAGTGGTTTTCAACCTGTGGGTTGTGATCCCTTTGGGGCAAGGGGTCACATATCAGATATTTGCATTATGATTCATAACAGTAGCAAAATTACAGTTATAAAGTAGCAACAAAATAATTTTATGGTTAAGGGTCACCATATCATGAGGAACTGTATTAAAGGATCACAGCATTAGGAAGGTTGAGAACCACCACCAAATGGGAAGGAGAGGGTAGGTAGTTTGAACCCATGCACTCGGGCCTCAGCTCTAGCCCTTCACTTCTGCTTACAGCCTGTCCAGCCTTAGGCAAATTGTTTAACTCCAGAGGCAGATCAAACTTCTTCAAAGTCGAGATGAAAAATAGTTGTAAATCGCTATTTCTTTCTCTTGTGTTGTTTTGTGTCCAAACAGAGTCTCATGTGTCCCAAGCAAGCCTTGAACTTTTGAAGAAGCTGAAGATGTCCCTCAGCTTCTCCCTCCCGAGTGCTGGGACTGCAGGCATGTGTCTCCATATCCAGCTTTAAAACTCAGTATTTCTAATGCTTTCTTTAAAAAGGAAAAAAATATATAAATACCTAGAATGGTGCCTGGTGTTTAGCAAACATCCTTTAAAAACTGGCCAATTTTGTGAGTTCCTTACAATAATGTAATTTTTTTTAATTGGCTACTACTGGTCCTCTTACTAGCTTACAGAAAGGTAGGTAATTTCACCACGACCACACAGGTAGCAAATGCAAGAGCCTACGTTCAGACTCAAGCCTGTCTGTCACACCTGAGAACCCAGCCTCCAAACTAGGGCGTTCCTCCGAATAATGAAGGAAAGAAACTTTGTGGTGAGCCTTTGAAACTATTTCTCAAGGTAGGAGTCAGAGAGCAAAGAAAGGGCCATGTGGTCACAGTATCAGTCAAGAACAGGTCCTTGGAACCGTAATCTGAAAATACGCTGCATCCTGCCCAGCAAAGAGAGTGCTGTGGCTGACACAGAGCAGGCTGGTGGTCCACACCTGGTACACTGGGCTCCAGCCTGGCTGGAGGCAGCCAGGCCAGAGCACCTCTAGGACTGGGAAGGCTGCTGTCTTCCCTTCCCTGGTCTGGCCAGGCTGCTGCTGTGGGATCCAGCAGCTGTCTTGAATGCAAACTGGCTTGCCCTCACAACACTGTCATCCTCTGAGCCTCCACATTGCTGCTCTTCCTGGTGCTAACAGAAGACGGAGTGCAGCACCCAAACAAGAATAGAACTGGAGATCCATCCTGCCTGCAAGCTTGAATTGCTCCTAAGAAGCAGTTATGGTGTATCTGCATAAGGGGCCTTAATTATCTGTAGGCCCAATAAAACAAGTTTCAAAAGACCCACAAAAACTGACTTACCAAGTGCGTAATCTATAATTACATATTATCTGTTGAGCAATCCATAGTTGCTTAAAACCATTACATGAAAGTTTATGTGCTTCTAGGACAGATTATTTTTCTGAAACCTTTCATGTTTTTAAACTGAAACGTATGTGGGTGTGCTTGTGTACATATATGTATGTATGTGTTTGTAAATACATATAATTATGTCTGTGTGTGCGTGTGTGTGTGCGCGTGTGTGTGTGTGTGTGTGTGTGTGTGTGTGTGTGTGTGTGTGTGTGTGTTTATTGAGCATCCAGTTGTTGCAGAACTTACATTTGGGTGAAAAACATAAACTATGTGAGTTTGTTGACATGGACCATGATGTTGAGAATAGTTATATCAAAGGTTGTATAAAGACCATGGATTTGAGCCTTAAAACCTGAACTTGAGCCTATGCTTATAAACGGCTGGTCCTAATTCACTAACGGCCTGCTTTCAGTGTATCTCATGTATGAAGCCAGAATGTGCCATTTAGGGGAACAGCTTCTGGCTCTTGAGCAGAGTGGGTCCCCTGTAAGGTGGTTTCACCTACATATCCATCACTTATGAAGATGATATTTAAGTTATCTTCCAGCACCAGGGAGCACTCTGATAAGCAAGAAGAACTGAAATGGGCAGGCCTGCTTCTGTGGAGGTGGGCAACATATCAGTGGATTTATTCTTCCAGAGAATGGGAGTTGCTATTGGAATCTAAAAGCAGTAATAACTACTAAATAGTGCTTTTAGTCCAGAGAGTCCCTCTAGAGATGGACTCATTTAGACAAATGGTCACAGAAGACTTCTCTAAGAATGTGATGGGTTTTTTGTTTGTTTGTTTGTTTTAGCTGAAGATGCACTTTATCAGAAGGGTCCAATACCATGAAGATTGTCAATGACCTTGCCAGGTTTGGCAAACAGACAGAAGGCCAGCCTGACTAGAGCATGAAGAGGTACAAGGTGACCACAGAGAAGTGCATGGAGAGTGCCTCCTCTAGGGACTTTTAATATGTGAAGAGCCCACATTTCATTACAAGTACAGCAGGAGATTACTTAGGAGAATTTCAAGTAGAGGAGCAGCATGACAATGGATAACATGTTCCAGCTACTGAGTGTGTCATGGGTGCAGGAGAACAAGTGTAGACCTTAGGGTGCTAGTGGACTATTGTCACAATTGAGATGGAGAAGACATAGTCATGACAGCGGGAAAGGTCAGAAGTGGTTGGGTTTGGGGTCTGTTCTGGCATTGGAGGCAACAAGCCTTCCTTCCTGGAGAAACAAAGGAAAGTGATTCACAGAGGATGGCTCCTGACAGTAGAGCTGGGCAGGTGAGGGAGGCACAGGATGAAGTGAAGGGAGACGAGGGATTGGAAGAGCAAGAACCAAAAAATCAGCTCTCCAAGTTAGTTAAATGTGCCTGCTGAATATGAGCCAACATGTCACCGAAGAACCTAGAGCTTGGAAGAGAAGTCAAGGTTAGAATTTTAGCATGTGGAAAATTCTCCCCTCTTGAAGAAAGTTGATGTTTTGACATGTGAAGGGGTTTGCTGAGGTTCATACAGCTTACATGTAAGCCCTTAAGGCTCCCATCACATAATCTCTTTGTCTTCCCATCCTCACCTACCACTCCTGGACCTGTACCGTTCACCTTCCAATCACATCCGCTTTCTACTTCTTATAGTCTGCCTCTGGGCCTCACGTACAATTTAGCCTCCACCTAGATGATATCATGGTTTTCTGTATTCGACATTTACAACTTCTCATGAAAGCTTGTTCTCAAACCCTGAGGTAGAACACATATGTTAGTTGATTTTCCATTACTGTAACAAAGTACCTGAGATACTTAAAAAGAGTATTAGTTTCTGCTTATCCACAAACCATAATAAAAGCATCATAAGTGGTAATCAGGTAATAAATGGGTAATCAGGACATAAATGTTGATACTGGCAATTGATAGTGGTAATCAGTGAATGTATATTTGTATTAGTCAGGGTTCTCTAGAAAAACAACTGGTAGAATGAATATATATAAATATATATATTATTAGAGTGGCTTACAGGCTGTGGTCCAGTTTGTTCAGTTTGTCCAGTTTGTCCAACAATGGCTGTCTGTCTACCAAGAATCCAGTCATTGTTCAGTCCATGAGGCTGGATGCCTCAGCTGGTCTTCAGTATGTGTAGCCCAAAGAAGTAGGCTCTAATGCCAGGTAAAGAATGAACTTGCCATTGAGAGTGAGGGCAAGCAGGCAAAGAGAGCAAGCTTCCTTCTTCCACGGCCTTCAGATACTCTTCCATTAGAAGGTGGGACCCAGATTAAAGGTGGATCTTCCCACCTCAAAAGATCTGAGGTAAAGGTGGTCTTCCCACTTCAAAGTATTTAATTAAAGCAACAAAACCAACAAACAGCCTTCACTGACGTGCCCAGATGCTTAGATGTTAGTTAATTCCAGATGTAGTCAAGTGGACAACCAAGAACAGCTATCACAGTACTGAATGAATTAATGTATTTAAAAAAAAACAAAACAAAAGACAGGCTGGAGAGATAGATCAGTGGTTAAGAGCATGTGCTGCTGTTTTAAAGGAATCAGGTTTGGTCCCCAGAACCCATGTGAACCACCTGTAACTCTAGCTCCAGGAGACCCAATGCCCATACCCACACAGAGTCACACATACATACATGTAATAAAAGATTTTTTTAAAAGAAGAGATAGATGAACAGCTATATTACCTGGATCATTTGGAGGAATGTTATTTATTAAATTAAAATGGAAATATCTTCTCAATATTTGGGGCATATTAAAGATAAAGTGTTTTTATCAATTTAAAAGAAAAACATTTAAGTAGTGGCATTTTTAAATCCAGAGGGATGAAAAACCAAAACCACCTTCTAGTTGGTAGTCATAATCATGCCCTCAAAGCTTTTCTTGGCATCCTGAACAAATTCACCTCCACAGATTCCCATTTCCCTCCCCTCGCCCCTTTGCTCACTCACTTGAGGAAGTGGGAAGAGTACCGAATATGTCTCCAACATCAGTCACCAAGAAAGACTCAACCCATTTTCAAAAAACATCGTAGAGCTCATCTAAAGCAAAGCCTGCAAAGGCTGAGGCCGCTATTCTTTGCCTGTTGCTGCTTTTATTGGCGGCCAAGAGACACTGGACCCAATAAAAAGCCTCCCAGGGAATCGCAGGCCATGGGAATGCAAGCACCATTTACACTTGAACCAGATGAAAGGCGTCTTGCCACCCTGATGGGAAGACCTTGTGGGAAGGAGGTGGCCCAGGAACTGCATGCAGCGGGGAGCATGGCCAAGCGTGCCAACAACCCAGCAGAGTCCAGTTCCTCTGCCACCCCCACCCAGGCACAGGGCATGTGAGCCAACCGGTATTGGAGACTCCGTTCCTTCCGGCCCCTGTGGGACGCTAGACCCAGCTGACGCTGAATGTAAGACAGGAAACAGGCCAAGTCAACCCACGGAGTCATGAGAAATCATAAATTGTTGTTTTTAAACCTCAAATTGGTGGAGTAATTTGTTATGCAGCAACGAACAATCAAAGTAGCAATTGCTACAAGGAATGGAATGTTTCAATAAAAAAAAAAAAAAAGCTAAAAATCTGTGGCTTTGGAACCAAATGGCTGGTAGGGGGTCTGTACAAGATTGCTTGAACAGCTGCAACAAGGCTAAGAATAAGAAACCGTGTTGCTATCTAAGGAAAAGGCCACCTGTGCCATGTAGTTGTAGCAAGTTTGGTAGGTTGTCACCTCTACAGGGAACACATAGAGTAGTTAGTTCGTGCTGACTCGGGCTTGTGATTTCAAGGCTGGGGAGACAAGGATGGGAGGCTCCCTGGAGCTCACGGAGCTGTCAGTCTAGCTGAATTGATGAGCTCCCAGTTCAGTAAGAGTCTGAGGAGAGCACCTGATACTGCCTTCAGGTCTCTACATATACATTTGTACACACATGAATATGTATGTGTATACACACACAGAGAGACATGACACATGGACACACATGCACACACACACACACACACACACACACACACACACACACACACACACGGGTTGGGGGAAAGACCCAAACAAAATTTTCAGCTTCAAAAAGTGTCTTAAATTGATCAATGTTCTTCAAGAACAGCAGCAGAACCCTTCCTACTAGTTAAAAATGGTTGTGGGGTTGAAAGACTAGTTAAAGCCTTCAGGAAAAATCTAAAGTAGTGACCCCCCACACGCTCTCCATTGAACCGAACAACATGAAACAGACAAACTCTATTCTACTCTTGAGGAACTAGGAAACAAAGACAAGAATTTGAGAACTGAGGAGACAGAAAAGTGCTTCACAGAAATCTGTCTAACAACGGAATGTGGGATGGGTCAGAGAGGACAACCCCGGGATGCTAGGAGGCCAGATAAACACCCACCTTAGCTCTGCTCATGCCATCTTGAAGACACTGTGCTGCATAGCAGCACTTTGAAGACTACCCAACGCTCACTACTGATTCCAGTGACCAGCACACGTCAGGCAGGCAAGACATGCCATCAAATGAACTAATATGTGAGCAACTTGAAATATTTCAGAAGAGTAACCCAGAGGATGCTGTATCAGGGCCCCAGAGCTTAGCACAACTGACTCCATGATGGAAGAACTATACAGGCTGTAAAACTCAGCATGTAGACAGCACCACTTGCCAAAATGAAAACAAAGATCTAATCCATCAAAGTCTATGGTTCTGGGAAAGTCTCTCAATGTACTAACCTTGTTTTTAGCTTCTGTAGTTCTGCTACTGGTAAACTGTTCTTATTAACTGAAGTATGCCAACCTAAGACATGGTTTTCGTGCTTAAAAGTTCACCTTGAGAAAAGCTTGGGGGCTACACTGGGCTTCTGAACACCCAGTATAGTCACTAGTTGGCTAATAAAGACTTTCTATTGGCTTAAATTCATGTCCAAGCAGTCTCTTCTTGTGGCTACCCACAACAGGGATAGAGCAGTTCTCCTGAAGAGTCAGCTCTGAAATAGCTCATTAAATTGAGATGATTTAATGCCCCTCAAATGGCCTGAGAAAGAGAAGCAAACCCTCAATAAATTCAGAATAAAATATGTATCTTCCCACCTAAAAGAGGAAACAAAAGAAAACATACACGTAAGATTTAGCGTATTTCTCTTATTTTTGAAATTAACAACCAGACAAAGCTATGAATGCAGAAATAAAAGATTTGAATATTACTAATAAGGTTGATAATTTATAAATATAAATAGCTGTAAATAGTAATATAAATGGATACAAACTGACCTGCTATTTATTTATTTGTTTGGTTGGTTGTGGTTACCATTATATAACACCATTATTCTTAGGCTAACTCAAGAAATTAAAAGAAGAATAAAATCTTGGGGGTAGTGAAAATGTTCCTCTCACTGTGAATCTTACAGACACTGAAAATATAATGAAAAGATGTCAGGAATATTGTTTTTGCCAATTAAAGTTTACAGTTGAGATGAAAGGAAGCCAAGCATATCGGCACATCCTTGCAACCCGTTAGCCCGGAAGCTGTAATGGGAAGATTGAAAGTTCAAATTCAGCCTCAGTTACATAGGGAGACCCTGCCTGGGGGAAGGGGGGAGTAATTTGTTGTTTTTGTTTTGTTTTGTTTTGTTTTGTTTTGAGTCAGGGCCTCACTTTGTAGCCTTGGTTGGCCTGGAACTCACTGTTTAGGTTGACCTCACTCATGGAGATCCACCTGCCTCTGTATTCTGAGTGTTGAGCTGGGTGCTAGGATTAAAAGTGCACCACCATACTTGATATCTCTCTCTCTGTCTCTGTGTCTGTCTCTGTTTCTCTGTCTCATCACTTGGGTGAACAGGTAGAAAAGAAACCTACCAACAATACCCCCGGAGTAAACAGAGCATTGAACAGGCCTGATTCTGCCACGTGTGTGGACATGTTCTACCATCCTGGCAGAGACAACTCAGACACAAATGGCACCATCAGGGACTTTGCTTCCTCCTTGCATATCTAAACTATTTAAGGAACAGGAAAAAGAAGAAACTATCGAATATCCAATTCTTCCCTAAGAAAGAACAAGAGAAAAACACTTCTCAACTGTTTGAATGATGTTGTTATTGTTGTTGGTTTGACCAACAGAAATGAAACTAAATTCTTTTTGTTGTTTTGTTTTGTTTTGTTTTCCAAAACAGGGTTTCTTTGTGTAACAGCTCAGCTCTGGCTGTAGACCAGGCTGGCCTCAAACTCACAGAAATCCATCCATATTCAAAGATTCAAAGTTGATTTAACATTTAAGAATCAATAGATGTGATTTAGCAGGTTAACAGAACAGAGTGGGAGGCGGGGAGACCACAGAATCATCTTAACAGAGGCAGAAAACAAAGCACCTCAAGAAATTTAGCACCACAGGGACCTAGAAAGAGGACACTTTCTTCACCTGGAAAAGTCTTGACAGCAAGCCTGCGGAGCAATGGTCTTGGAATCTGGCATGAGGCAATGAAAATCCTTTCCCTCTTGCATCCAAGGATGTACAGGAGATCCCGGCTATCAGGTAGGATTAATGTAATAAAGGACTCAAAAGGTATAAAGGGTGCAAGAACTGGGAAACATGGAATGAAGTCATCATTATTTACAGCTGGCATGATTGTGCACATACCTAAGAAATCTCCATATTTTATAAATAATGAGTTAATTTAATGAAGTATCTAAGTGAAAGATGGACAAAGGTCATTTGTATCTTTCTCTGACAGGCTACAGATACGTTTTAAATAAATAGGTTATTTACAGTAGTCTCAATCACATAGCTAAGACTACATGTAATAAAAGTTCTTCAATAACTACAGCGTGGAGAGCATACAATGCAGGCAGAGAGAGTAAAGAAGTTGTAAGCAAAGTCACAGATAGATTAGTTTTCATGAGCCAAAAGATCAGTATGATGAAGATGTCAATCCTCAAATTGATCTATGGGTTTAATGTAACAATAATTACAATCCCAGCAGATCATTTAAAATCCAACAAGACAATTTTAGATTTTTATGTAAAACATAAAGAATCAACAGCAGCTTCCTCTCCCCAGTAACTTACACAGTCCGTCTTAGAAAGCGGTATAGCCAGATAGCCACCCCGGAAACAAAAACACTATGTTTGCACAGGCGTGAACATACGCTAAAGAAACATCATTGAAAAACCCAAAGTGGATCTACACATGTGTTTAGTGATAGTAAACACTTCATGATGTCCCACTTGTCAACAGTAGAAGCGACAGAGGACAGCAGGGGGGAGACCGTGCTTTGAAATAATCAGAGCCCCACTAGTTGAAGATGCTCACAGGGAAGAACCGTTCAGTCCTGCCTGACACCACAGACGGAAGTTAACTTCAGGTGGATCACCGTGAAGTTTCATTCTTTTTTTTTTTTTTTTTTTTGGTTTTTCGAGACAGGGTTTCTCTGTGTAGCCTTGCGCCTGTCCTGGAACTCACTCTGTAGACCAGGCTGGCCTCGAACTCACAGAGATCCGCCTGGCTCTGTCTCCTGAGTGCTGGGATTAAAGGCATGTGCCAACACTGCCCGGCTTAATTTATTTTGGGGGGGGGGAGTTTCATTCTTAATCCTCGGATCCTAGGAAGGGCACTTTTCTGTGGTACTTCTTCACATGAAGGAGGGAGAGGGCCAGCCTCTTCCTCCTCTTCTCCTATTTACTTAGGTCCTTCAAGGAAGAAGGACTTACTCTGTTTACAGTCTGAGGGGAGAGATTCCACCATGGCAGGAAAGGCATAGGAACAGAAAGCCAGTTGGCTACGTTACGCCAGGAATCAGGAAACAGAATGTGAACAGGAAATGTGGCCAGACCGTAAATCCCACAACCTACCCCCAAGTAAGCGGAAAGGCTTCACCTCCCAATGTATCTGTTATAGCCAAGAATCTTCTCTAATCTCAAAGGAGCTCACCCTCACAACCTTGTCCAAACCTATGTTCCAAAGGCCTCAGTAGCCAATACAGCCCACGAGGGGTTGAAGTTTCAACATATGAACATGGGGAGAATTATTATGTGGTCCAGAACAAGTGTTCTTATCAGCCCCAAACCATCAGCCATCAAACATCAATTGATTATAAGATGAACAAGTTGTGGTGATCTAAAAAGAAAAAACAAACTGAATGGGTTGTGATCCCTAGACTTGGGAGGTGGAGACAGGAAGGGAGTGGGTTCCAGGATAGCTTGGGCTATATAATGAGACTTGGTTTCAATGCCACACCCTGCTAATTAACAGCAGCAACACAGGGTTTCTCAGTATAGCCCTGGCTGTTCTGGAACTAGTTCTGTAACCAGGCTGGCCTTGAACTCACAGAGATCCATTTGATTCTGCCTCCCAAGTGCTGGGATTAAAGGCATGAACCACCACACCTAGCTAATAGTAATAGTAATTTTAAATGGAATATTATATAGTAGTGGGGGTGAATGTTATGGAAGCATTCATATCAGGGAGTCTCCCAGAGAACCCAGCCACTGTGATGTAAAGTTTTAAGATAGCATTATCCTGTGATATTGGAGGCCAGACTACTGATACTTTGGGGAGACAGGAGTCAAGAGCAACATCAAGAGGAGACTGAGGGCACAGCTGTGTTCTGTACAGAGCTGAGTGGTGAGAACATGTGGACAAGTATTTTGTGGTAACTAACACAGCTGCCCAAATGTCATTTGCGCAATTTTTTGGACATATACCATACTTTAGTGAGAACGCATAGTAAAAACCACTGGGCCAGGGTGGGACAGATGGCTGGCCTGCTACAGGGGTGCTACTTGAGGGGAGCACATGTTGTTTCTGGACAGCACCTCCCTCCAGAGCCCAGTGAAAACTTTGAGTTTGATCATGGGTAAGCATCACTCAAACCTCAACAGAGGAACTATCTACTAGAAATGGGAAAGGAAAATCATAGTCTTCAAGAATGGCAGCGTCTGATACATGCATGGTGGCTCACACTTGTGAACCTAGCATGAGAGAGATGGGGGTTACAGAGTGAGACTCTGAAGAGGGGAAACAAAAAAGCAAAACAAACAAATAACAACAAAGAGAAGTGAGCAAAGAAAAACCAAAGAGGAGACATGAAAACATTGCCCAGTTCTTTTGTTGTCCAGTGTTGTTCAGAGACACTAAAAGACTGGCTCCCCCTGTTCTAGATATAATATATATTATATAAACAAGCACAGAGAGGTGCGGAAAGAATCCATGGATGGCAGAGTCTAGCACTTCCGGCTGCTGAAAGTCAGTCATCGCCAGCAGCTGCCAGCCCGAATCTGGGGAAAGGCAGGATAAGTTCTTGCTTTTGACCCTTCAGTGGGATCCTGACATTGGGAAAACCTTAGTTTGGGCCTCCAAGACTTGGGAACCACAGAGCGTGGTGATGCATGCCTTCAATTCCCACATTTAGGAGGCAGGGGCAGGCAGATCTCTGGGAATTTGAAGCCAGCCCAGTCTATATAGTTCTAGCCTAGCCTGTCTCAAAAACAAAACAAAACAAAACAAAACAAAACAAAACAAACAAAAACCAGAATTCCTGAGAATGTGAGGTCAAAGCAAAGCTACCTGGTCCATAGCCCATTTTGCTAGTTTCTGACCTTGGACTTTCTCCTGAGTCACATCTATAAGTAAACGTCTCCTTTATGTTGTCCCTTGGACCACTAATAGGCATTTCACATGTGTTGAAATTCACATGTCAAAACCAGTAGTCCAGTGTTCCTTCTTTCCTCCAGAGTCCCTGTTTCATCCCTGTAACATGTATTGCCACCCACCAAAAATTTTAATTGAAAATATTAGAAGTCATCCTTGATTAACCCCATTCTCTAAACTACTTTAATCCATCAGCAAATCCCATTAGTCTCACCTCCAAATAAATCCTGACTGTCACTGTACTGGCCCTCTGAACCAGGGGCTTTTCCGGGTTGTTGGAGACTTCTTCAAAGAATGGAAGGCACCAGCCAATAGCAAAGGAGCAAAAGGTGTTGTCCAAAGGCAGTGAAAACTCAAAATGGATATGCTGCAGGGTGACAACAGGTTCTGAGGGAAATCTGCTCCCAGGAGCCCTGGTAACTAACTGCCTGGGGCTTCCTTATGCAAGCAGTAGCGAGGTTGGTTACTAACGGCAGGTTATAGGTGATTTTCTGTTTTGACTACAGGCTTGAACTATATACATGTTTGTTAGCTGTGCCTCTCCTTTCCCATGATGCACCTGATTTTAATCATATGCACATCTAAGCATGTATAGCCATACTATGAAGTCTCTCCCTAAAAGTTCACTCATAGGACACAGTTTGCTTTGTGTCACAGGTACCTAAAAGCAGTTCAGACTGGATGGACACACTACCTCTGTACCCAGGATGTGTCTGATCACAAAAGGGAATCAGTAGGAGTTGCTAGGGATTGCTGGGGAGAAGCGATGAGTTGCTTTGTTTACAGAGGTGCATGTGTAGATTGGTACAGGCATGTGTAGATTGATGCAGGCATGTGTAGATTGGTACAGGCATGCGTAGATTGATGCAGGCATGTGTGGATTGATACAGGCATGTGTAGATTGGTACAGGCATGTGTAGATTGATGCAGGCATGCGTAGATTGATGCAGGTAGGTGTAGATTGATACAGGCATGTGTAGATTGATGCAGGCATGTGTAGATTGGTACAGGCATGCGTAGATTGATGCACGCATGTGTAGATTGGTGCAGGCATGTGTAGATTGATGCAGGCATGTGTAGATTGGTACAGGCATGTGTAGATTGATTCAGGCATGTGTAGATTGATGCAGGGATGTGTAGATTGGTACAGGCATGTGTAGATTGATGCAGGCATGTGTAGATTGATGCAGGCATGTGTAGATTGGTACAGGCATGTGTAGATTGATGCAGGCATGTGTAGATTGATGCAGGCATGTGTAGATTGGTACAGGCATGCGTAGATTGATGCAGGCATGTGTAGATTGATGCAGGCATGCGTAGATTGATGCAGGTAGGTGTCCAAGCTTGGTAAACCATCTTTGCAAAATACTTGCCTCGTCATCATCTCTCATTAGCCCTCACTGTAGCCATGGTGGTCACACCTATATTCTTTCTCAGCCTTGGCCCTGGCTGTCATCCTCTGAGAGCATAGGCTTTTGTTTCCTGAAATCTATTATTGTGTGCATATGATGTGCCTGGGAGGACATACAAATGCCATAGCACATGTATGAAGATCAGAGGAACCATTATGTAGGTTCCAGGAGTCAGAATCAGGTCCTCGCATTTGTGCATCATACGCTTTACCAGCTGAGCCATTTCTTCCAGGGTGACCTTCTAAAACTATGAATTGTAGCTGGGGACATAGCTCAGTAATAGTGTTTGCCCAGCATGCCCGAGGCCCTAGGTTCAAACCACAGCACCACCACAAACAAGTAAACAATGGAGCAGTTCATACCACTCTCTGTTCAAATCCGTCCGTGACTTGCCATTGCACTTCAAAGAAGAGGTGATGCAGAGGACATTTGTCGTTTTCTTGGTTATCCAGGATCCTAATCAGCTTCTACAAGCTCCAGCTTGCCTTTGGAGTTTTGATGGGTGGTTGGTTGTCCACCTCCCTCTCTAGAACATTCCACATTCCCTCTATTCTGGGCTTCCTCATCCACAGAAAGTAAATACATGACTCTAAGCTAATCGGCTGTACTCCACCACTGTGGTAGCCCAGGCTATGTGTCATCTCCACATTATAGTTAAACTTTATCCTAGGTGTGTCTGTGAAGGTGTTTTTGAATAAGTTTAACCCTTGAATAGACAGAATGAGTCAAGTAGATTACCTACCTCTCAATATGGGTGGGTCTCATCTAAACAATTGAAAGCCTAGGATAAAAACAAAAGTCTTGGAATGAAAGAATCCACTCTCTGCTTGCCTAACCTCAAGCTGGGATGTCAGTTTTCTCCTGCCCTTAGACCTGGAGTTGTAAGGTTTGGGCCAGAACTATGCTATCTGTGTTCCTGGGACTTCAGCTGCCCAGATGAAGATTTTTGGGGATTCTTAGTCTCTATAAACATAGAGCCAATTCCTCCTGGCAAATCTCTGGACAGCCCTAATGGACCTGCCTTTGACTCAAGGTTTGACTTAGGGTCAGAGAAGATGACACTCATTCACATGGAGCATAAGCAGGGGTGGGGCTGCTGTCTGGTGCTCAGGGGTCAGTGCTTACAGGGATGGCAGCAGGAGGACCAGCTGCAGCTACGGCCAGCTGTGGCTACGTGTTCTGGAACTTTCCTCCTGTCTCTTAGTAGTATTTAAAGTGCCGTCCTTTCTCTTCTCCACCCTGCAGCTCCTCCTGTTCATTGGCCACAGCCACCTGGAGGCCATGTGGCACCTTTTCTATACCACAATCTCTGCAATCCTTAATCCTTACCACAGAGGTGAGGTCAGGACAGGCAGCCCCATTTTCAGATGGAAAAACTGAGACAGAAGATTTTGCTCACAGTCGCTTATTTGATAAGATGGGGGCTAGATTCAGCTCTACACAGCCTACACCTAAAGTCTATCATCTCAACCATCACTTTATTGAATAGTGTCTGTATCCCATTTACCTTGAAATCTCTTCATGTCAAAGCCAATTGGACTCCTCTCTGTGCTCCCAAGGCGTTGCGTGCACACCAGATTCCATCAAAACAAATTGTATATTCATGATCTGTCTGTCCCATGAGTCCCTTAAGGACACTCTCTATGTATGCCTTACTTTGTCGCTGTGCCTGGCGCCTATTGTGTGCCTCACACAGAGCAGGTGCTCGGAGAAGCGTTGGATGGAAGACTGTAGGGATTCAACGATTATTTCCTACCATCTGCTCTGACTTCAGAGACAATGTCTCGGCTTCTAGGACCGTGGGCTTCACTTGACTAACGCAGACAGTGCCGGCACCCAAGCAGCAGTTAAGGCAGCCGGTAGGGAGGTTGTAAGATTGCCTATTAGGATCCTGATTCATCCACCTCAAACTTATCAGCTCAAAGCAAGATCAGGACAGGGGTGGGGGTGTTGTAAACATTTTAAGAGCAAGGGAGGGGGCTGAATGGACAGGAGGTCTGGTTCTCTCGACTCGAGTTTCCAAGTCCAGGGGGATTCTTTCCGCTGCTTCATCTCTGGGTTACGTTCTAATAGCCACAACCCCTCATGACCACCTTTTGCTTGTTTCTAAGAGGGAAGCTCTCATGAGAGATGCTAGAAAGAGGCCACCACCCCTTCTCAGCAGATCCAGCTGCACACATGCATCTCAGACCCTATGAATATACCAAGCCAGAAGTTTGCAAACCCTTTTTTTCTTGACTTAAGTAGCAGAACTCTTTTCTTTTAACTAGATACATAAACTATGTAAGTACCAGGGAGCAATGGTTAAAACTAAATCAGAGCACCGGGGTCTCCTCCACCGCCCTGCTCATGCCCACCGAGTGCATTGAAAACCATCAGTGTGCCTCAACTACATTTCAAAGGTGAATCCAACTCCACAGAGCTTCTACACCCTGCAGAATCATGGGCTGCTTAGCTCAGCCTATGGATGGCTTGTGACAGATCTAGAGGAGGTTTGCCTCCAGATGCCCCTTGGCTTCCTTTCCCATAAACACGCCTGCTAATCCCGGTGATTAGCACAGTGCCATCGATTCTTCTCCAGTGTGCATAATTTCAGGGCAGTCTCGGAGGCCTCCAGCCCAAATGCTATGCTTGTTAGGACCAAATGGAAACCTTCAACTTTACTGACTGAGCTATCATCCCAGAGCATTTTTTATAGTAAAGGGTCTGGGGAGGGGGTAGCTCTAATCAGATTCTTCATGCCTTGGACAACTAAGGATTTACGGCAACTCATGAGCACACAGGTGGTTTAAGTGACTCTTAGTGTCCTCAGTCTTCTGATTTAAGTACAGCACTGAATAGTGCTTGACGGAGAAGTGTTCCCTGGGCTCTCGGGAGGCAACTAGCTTTTTGTTGTGTATTTGAGTCCATGGACCAGGAGAACTCCCATGATGCCCACAAGGGACGCCATCTTTTTCTCCTGCTTCGGCGGCTGTCAGCACCTGTGGACATGGGGATGTGTGCTTCTGCACTCACTGCATGGCCAGCCCTAGTTTCAAGGGAACAAAACAACAGTGACAGGCAAACCTCAGGAGAGCAGCTTCCTCCTTTCAGGCTGCAGCTCTGAGGTGAGCTTGAGAAGTCAACAGCTCCAGTGGGCGCCTCTGGCTTTCACTTCCTAGTTGTCCCCTCAGGGTCTGTTTGGCAGTGTTTCTCAGGTTAAATTCTTGGGTGCCAGTCTAGAACCCATCTGTAATGGATGATTAGTCTAGATTGTCAGCTTGACTGCATTTAGAAATAACCTGGGTGGGTGGGGGCGAGAGGGGGGAGGACAGGGGAACCCATGGCTGATGTGTCAAATTAAAACACAAATATAATTTAAAAAAAGAAAGAAATAAAAAGAAAGAAAGAAAAAGAAAGGAAGGAAGAAAGAAAGAAAGAAAGAAAGAACGGACCTGGGAAACCACCTCTATCCATGTGTGTGTGTGTGGGGGGGGGTTTGTTTCTGGAGAGCTTTAGCTAAGCAAGGAAGATTCACTGTGAATGTGAGCAAACACTTCATCCACCCTCCGCCATGATGCCTGAGCTAACATAACCCCATTTATCCTGAAGCTGCTTTTGTCTCAGAGATGAGGAGGTAGCCCAGGCTAGACTACCCAGCTCCTTCAGCTATGCACACAGTTCTCTGCATTAAATCCTTCTCTGCCTGGAGGAGTCAGTAAGGTCCTTGGACTTTGCATGTATACTCTGAATGATAAAACAGACTTACACAAAACAGTACAAACCTTAAACAACCACAAAAGGAAAATGAAATGACAAGAATAACAAGCACAAGAGTCGACAAAACTCATGTCATCGATATTCTCCTTCCGCAAGGAGAAGAAGCTAGATTGTCTGTGAGCTTTCCACGGGTGACTTTACAAAGGGAAGAAGCAAGTGCGTGTTTGACAAAATCTGAAGCAAAAGCATTTCATTCATGGAAAAGTACCATTTGTTCTGGGATGAAAAAAAACCTTTATGAATCTAGAAAGTACAGCTTGTGCTAAGTCAGTAGAAGTGATCTGGGTTATTAACGTTTGTTTTTTAATGAGAAACAAAAACAGAATGCTGGATAAAGTGGGGCATTTACAAACAGCACCATGATACAGGCGTACCTGAAAACTTCTATTTAAATTAATGCCATGAATATGCATTAATCCCCCAATCTCTCAGAACAAGGTGAAGCTTTCTTTCTCTGATTAAGAGTCCTCTGATTTGAATTATAATGCCATCTTTCCTATATAAATTATATCCACAATACATCATCTGTGATTTGGAGCTTTCTGTTTGTTTAAACTGGGACACAAAATCTGACCACTCATGAAGAATTCTGAGTGCATTTTTTTTCTAGAATTTTTAAAAATAATCTTTTCCCAGTTGTAATTGCTATAGCCACATCTACACAACACATCTATAGTACAGTTGTTCCAGTCACATCTACGTCTACATGTCCCTCATGCTCACCTTCATGAAGTCTTTCCAAATATTCCCCTTGAATAAATTGAACTAAGAAAGTCAATCTTATTTTCGGAATATTTTAATAGAAATAATATGTCATGACAGTGGCAGGTTCAACTGGAATAAATGTGTTTGAGAACACAATAGACTTTGGTAAGCATACAGCTTTGCTGCTGTGATCGAGTGGGTGGGCAAACTAGAGACTAAATTAATCAACCCAGAACATTCCTTGAGTCTGAAGGGCAGGAGAAGTAGAAGACAATGATTGAATCAATGGTGTCTCCAGGAAGGTAGCATGGACGAAGGCCCAAACTGCCCATCCTTAACACTGTATCTCTGTGAGTTCTACAGCCAGTCCCAGAGCAGGAAACAACCCGTGTTCAGAGACTATGTAAAATTCCCCTCAGGTCCCCACAGCAGAGTGAAAACTAAAGACTTCTTGTCTCCACCCACGGAACCTTGATCACAGTAATTCCTTTCTTATCGTTTCCTTAATCTAAGGTGGCAGTTGATGGATTCCCCAAATATAATCTGGTGAAGCACTTTCCCAGTATCACACACCCTAATCACACACACAGCTTATTATGTTCATGGACAGAACTGGGATTTCAAAGGAGAAGTCAGAGGGATGGTGGTTCTTCAGACAACTGTACATAAGCACTGTTTTTTATCAAGGAGGCATCTGAAGGGCTCTAATACCAGGGAGTTAGAACTTACTCGGCCTGACAAGTACCTGGAGGGTGGCTATTTTCATTGTCCATCAAGAGTACGCTAAAGCTTTCCCAATCAGTCCAAACAGGAGCAAGGAAGGATTGATTGGCATGGGGGGGGGGGGGTTCATTGGAGAGCAATTCAAAGGAGAAAAAAGTGATAGCCTATTGTTATCAGAAGGGTGAATACCTAATGCTACCCTGTGTGGTTTGCGTGTATTTTAATCACAGGCAGTTGAATTGTAGAAGTAAGAGTGTGATTGGAAAATGACTCCTTTTCTTCCAGTTTCCTTTACACATCCCGAAAAGAGCTAGTCATTTTCTTTTAAAATACATTCAATAAAAATCAACCCAGAAACACCAGTATCCCTACTACTTTCTCGAGACATTTTCACTTCCTAAAGTAGATTATATTTTCAGATTTAATTAACTTTTAATGAGCACAAACACTTCTCCCAGCACAGCACTAGGCTCTCTCATGTGGATTATCTTTATTTAATAAACGACTAAAGTCAAATTTTACTTACATCTCCTGATGTAGCTTTTAACCCAGATATGTGCCAGCCTCTGTGTTGGGTAGAAGTGGACTAAAAAACAGATCTTACATTTTCCATATCCAATTAGTAAGCTCTTACCTGAAAATATTGGATTTTTCTGTGTGAGCATGGTATGGGCAATTACAGTGACTTATGGTAATATGGAATAATTACTATGAGCCATTGTGAGTTTAAAATGTAAGTTGAGAGGCTGGAGAGATGGCTCAGATGTTGAGAGCACTGGCTGCTCTTCCAGAAGACCCTGGTTCAATTCCCAGCACCCACATAGGCACTCACAACTATCTATAATCCCAATTCCAGGGGATCTGGCACTCTTATACATACAGGCAAAATATTAATGCACATAAAATAAAAATAAATTAAAAAAATGTAAGTTGATGATTCCATTTCTTTAAGTAATACACACATAAAAATAGGATGGGAGAAACCATTTCAAAGTTATTATTGATACCTTCAGGGGTGAGTGATTTGAGCAAATATTGTAGACTTCTAAGTTTTCGGGTTCCATATCTGTGAATCCAGCCAATAAGGATAGAGAGAATTTTAAGTTGTACCTGTCAGTCTGGGAAGATAGCTCGGGGTGTAGAGTGCTTGCTGAATGAGCATGAAGAACTGAGTTTGGATTCCTAGGTCCCACATGAAGTAGTCAGGCTTGGTAGGATACAGGGAGAGCTTACAGGGAGAGGGAGACAGGAGAATTCCCAGAGATTACTGGACAGCTAGTCTAGCCAGTCAGTAAGCCTCAGGTACGGTGAGTGAGTCTGTCTTTAAAAAAACAAGGTGGAAAGCATAATGACCACCTCTGGGCTCCACATGCACACACACAGACATGCTGCACACATACCTGCATACATATATGCAAGTTGGTGAGAGTGCAAAAAGCACATACACACATACACACACACACAAACATACACACACATACACACACACACATATACACACATACATACACACATACACACACATACATACACACACACATACATACACACACATACACACACATACATACACACACATATATACACATACATACACACATACACACACATACATACACATACACACACACACACACACATACACACACATACACACACACACATATACACACATACATACACACATACACACACACACATACACATACATACACACACATACACACACATACATACACACACATATACACACATACATACACACATACACACACACAATACATACACATACACATACATACACACACATACACACACATATACACACATACATACACACATACACACACACATACACATACACATACATACACACACATACATACACATACATACACACACATATACACACATACATACACACATACACACACACAATACATACACATACACATACATACACACACATACACACACATATACACACATACATACACACATACACACACATACATACACACACATACACACACACATACACACATACACACACATACATACACATACACATACATACACACACATACACACACACACATACACACATACATACACATACACATACATACACACACATACACACACACATATACACACATATACACACACACACACACACACACACACACACACACACACACACACACTGTTCCTGTACAGAGCTTGTACAGACTGTTCTCCTTGTTAATCCCTAAACAAACAGCATATCAACCATTTGCATAGCATTTGCATTGTATTAGGTATCATAAGTAATCTAGATAAACGATTTAAAGCATATGGGAGGGTGTGAGCGTGTTATATGCACATAACCCATTTTAAATAAGGGGCTTGAGCATCCTTAGATTTCCCTTCCTGCAGGGGGTCATGGAATTAGCTCCCTGCCATCCTGAAGAAACAAGTGTATATTTAATAAAAAATTAGATAGAAATTTGGACATAAGAGCCTTTGTGCTAGAGATGTCTGAAAACCCGGTAGACACAAGTGACATCCTTCTGCATCTTCCTGTCTGAGTCAGCTCAGCAGTCTGTGTTTAGGTAGCTAGGGACTATCCCTCAAACACCCCAAAGACAGGAAGTCTCACAATAACAGGAGAGGTTAGTCACTTCCAGCGAAGCACGCAGTGGGAGGATGGGTTGTTCAACTGCTAAACTAGCAGTTTCCCAAAGGTTGCCTGCAAAAGACCAGAATCTGAGGGTCACTGTGGAAAGGGATGGGAGCCTGGGACTCATCAGCCACAGGAACAACCTGACACTCACACTTGCAGATTCTACTGAGATAGACTTGGAAGTCTGGTCAAATTCACTTGACCTTACCTTTCTCATCTTCGTAACGCACATAATTCCTGTCTCGTGGGGTTGTTGTAAGGAGTGAGACCAGAATGTGCTTTAAATGCTTATAAATAGTCCCTTTAAGAAAGGGGGCTGAAGAGATGCCTTCAAGATAAGTAGTGACAAGAAGAGGCAAGATGGTGGACTCGGAAGTCCCTGGCTATCCCATTGTCTTTAAACTTCCCTCTCGTGCATTCCAGAGACCTGAACGGGTTTTATATTAATTTTTCTTTGTTCTTGAGAATGTCATACATGTATGCAATGAAACATGACTATAACCACTCCTCTACCCCACCCCACCCCCTGCCAAATACTCCCAATATGGTCCCTCCCAACTTCATTTTCTCTCTGATTGTTTGATAACCTATTAAATCCATTTAGTGTTGTTCCTATGTGTATGAGTGTATGGCATTCCACAACAGGTGAGTTTTAGAGAGAAGTATTTTATTATAGGGAATGTCTTAATTACTGTTCTATTGTTATGAAGGGACACCATGACCAAGGTAAGTCTTACAAAAGAAGGTATTTAATTAGGGGCTTGCTCACAGATTCAGAGGGTTAGTCCATTATCATTATGGTTGATTGCAAACAGGTTTGTTTGTCTGTGTAGTTTTGGTGCCTATCCTGGATCTCACTCTGTAGACCAGGCTGGTTTCGAACTCCCAGAGATCCACCTGGCTCTGGCTCTGGCTCCCAGGTGCTGGGATTAAAGGCATGCACCACTGCTGCCTGGTGAAATCTGTACTCTTAACAAAGCTACTTTATGTAGTTGCTAATTGATTGGCTCACCAAATGGAAACTCTTTTTATATCACATTGGGTCCACTAGAAAATCTGGCTGAAGTAACAGAGAAACGCATTTCCTTCATACCTGTTTTCTATACCAAACACTCTGTAGGAGTAACACATAGCTTGATAAGGAGCAACAATGCCTTAATGGGAAGTTTAACACTCAGACCAGGCATCCTGTTGCATAGACACAGGGTTTTCAGCTGCCCCAGAATGCCTATGCACACAAAAACAAGCAGCCATGAGGGAAAGGCATTTGCCTGTCCTCATTTTTCATCTGCTACGGAACAAGAGCAACTGCTAAGCCACAGACCACAAAGAAAAAGGTCATTCTCATAAAACACACCGCAGTCCCACTGAAGCGCTCAGAAAAGCACGCACACTTCAAAGCCAGCCATGGAGGGAGACACGCGGATGAGCCACCACTCAAGAACACTCATTTCGCCCAGGAGGATCTCTGCCGAGGACCCAGCCCTCGTGAGGTCAAGCCCTTCAGAGAAAACCCACATCATAAAAGCTGCATTCAACCAATAAGGGTATAATCAACAGTGGAGGAGACATATGGGGGCCAGCTTGTTGATCTGTAATGACAGAGCTGACGGCTGCCTTCAGGGGAAAGCAATGCTTTCACAGCAAGCATGGAAGCTGAGACTCCTGCTTTGTCCTCCCTGTCAGTCCCACACCCCTCCGTGAATCCAGCACATTCATTTTCTCTTGAGGCTCAAATGAACAAGAGAGTTCTTTGAAAAACAGAGGAAGAAGGGTTCCAGTAGGGCACGAGACAGTCATGAGACCCATGAGTGAAAAGCCGATAATCCCGGGACCTCCCTCATGTGAACGGTCAAGTTCAACCACATTCTCACCATTATCTTAGATGAGTTAGCAGTAGATAGCAAAGCAGCCGTTCTGATTTCTTTACCATTTTTTATATGTTTGAAGGTGAAATGAAATGGCAAAATGATCACCTGTGGCTGAGAAAAAGACAACAGAGAGCTTGCTCATATGCCAAATTGAACGGATGTTGCCAAAATCTTAGGATGGGGTAGGAGCGTTGCTCAATGCTACAGTGCTTGCCTAGCATATGTGGGGACCTGGGTCTAGCATAATGATAATAATCATAAAATAAATTTTTAAGATTTAAGGGTGAAACACTAGAGCATTCTTTCCAACTACATTACCATAGCCATCAGGTTTAGGATAAGACAGCAAAGCTCTTAGAAACAAAATCTTTGTACCTTAGAGATGAGCAATACTTCTCTCCCAGGATTGTTTAAGTGTGGGAGTGCAAAACATAACACAGATTGCAGTGCACTGTGGGTACTACATAAATTGTCATCATCGCTGATAATTGTATGAACAAGTCAACCTATTAATTGTCATTGCTGTTTAAATGGCCAACAGACCTAGAAAGAGCCCAACGACCATCGGCGAGTGAATCCATGCAAGAACCGAAGCTGTGGCTTCATTTCAGAAGGCAAGGATAACTGAAAACGAACTGGTTAAAATCCTCAATCCCTGCTAACTGTATCATGGAAAATTGTGGAATGACAGTAATTTAAAACTGGATGATCACAGGGACAGATATACAATAAAACCATTAAATACACACTTGCCATTGGTTAGAGTTTATGGCTTATTGGTTATTTCTCAATGAAAGAATTAAAAATATTTTCCTTGAAAGAGAATTAAGAAAATAAGAAGACTAGAAAGCATGTTGCATTCAGCATAGAATGACAAGGAGAAAGTAAATGTGGAAAACATATGAGACGTTCAGGGCATGGCACACAGAGTAAGACTATCTAAGATGCAGGTGAATCCCAGAAGGAAAGAGACAGGATGGGGCGCAGACAACTTAAAAAGAACTGATCATTTTCCAGTACTGTTTAAAAGCAAGCCAATAAAGTGCACATAGATTCAAGAAGTCCATTATATAAAAAGAAACTCGAGTTTAGATGAACCATAATAAAGTATTAAAATCTAAAGACAAAGAGAAATATAAAAATAAAAATGTAAGTATCTTCAGAATAGACTGGGATAACTTCTAAGCATGTGGTGTGTGTGTGTGTGTGTGTGTGTGTGTGTGTGTGTGTGTGTGTACACTTAATGCACATGCATGTGTGCACACATAAGTGTAAAAGACCCAAAGTTGATGTTACTGTCTGTCAATCTCTACCTTCTTTTTTTAATACAGTGTCTGTCACTGAACCTGGAGCTCACCAATTGGCTAGCCACTAAATCCCAGAAACCCTTCTGTCTCTGCCTCCCCACTGTTGAGATTACAGGCATACAATGTCTCACCTGGCTTTTATGCAAGTGCTGGGGATTGAACTCAGGTCCTCATGCTTCTCCTGCAAACACTTCTTACTTCAGGGCAATCTTCCTAGCCCCATGAGCTGACTTCTCAACAGTAAGGATGAAAATCAGAAGAGGACGAAAGCGAATGTGCTATAAAGTACGATGACTACTCTTGAATTCAGTGTTGGTGAGAATGTCAAGATGGAAGCTGAAGTAATTTTGACTAAGGAGCTTTGCCACCTTCAGGCCTTTACTAGATAAAAGAAAATAATCACTCCTCTGCATTTAATACAAATAACTGAAACTGTTTCTCCTGTGTGTTGAATCTTGAATATCCAATGGTTAATCAAATGCAATACCCAAATCAAAATGTAGAGATTCAACACCCAGACAAGGGCTACCAGATTTAATATACAAACTAAGGGGCACCAAGTTCAATGTGAATTTCAGATAAGCAATAAATAAACTGAGGAAGATGATCTGAGATGGCACTGAAACAGTAGAAGTGTGTCCTTATATAAGGGGGAGCTTGGGGACACACACACACACATGGGGGCTGTGTGAGAGGGACAAAGATACAGAAGCTAAGAATCACCAGTAATCTTCCAGAAGATGGCAGAGAATATAGCAGACCCTCAGACTTTGTAGTCTCCAGAATGCTTGGCTACCGACCTCCTCCTCTCCCGAATTTTGTAGAAGAGAATTTACACTCCTTTCCTTTCTTTCTACTTTCCCCCATCCATGCCACATTCCTTTCCTTTCTACCCTTGCCGTCCCTGTAGACCTCCCTCCCCTCTGGGGAGCAGTTGATCAGGTCTTGGTAAGGCGCCCAAAGGAGTTCTCAGCATCTCTTCCTCCCTGCCCACTGCCCAGAAGCTGCTTCCTCGGGTCCCACTCCAGACAGTTTTTTCTTGGTTTTCCTGGGACCATTTTTTCCCAGATGGCTCCCTTTCATTCCCAACTGATGGGATGTTTAATTATTTATTTGAGAACTATTTATTAGCCACTTGTGGAGCATTGTACTTACAGCTTTGGGATCCTGTATTTCAGGAACATGCCTCAAGAACATAAGGACTTGTTGACCATTTCGGGGTAGGGTGAGTGGGGGTCAAGGAGAGGTATCTCAGCCTCCCTCAGGACAAAGTGCAGTTCACCTGGGTAAGGCTGCAGGTCCCAAGGCACCTTGGCTGGACCAGAGAAGGGCTAGGCTGGATGAGTGATGTCTTCCAAAGACAGGAAAGCAGAAGATATCAGCCCAGGAAGACTGGACATTTGCCTTGACTGAAGTTTAGATTTGGATCTGGATGCAGATTATAGTTCCATAGACTGCTAAGGGAGAAGTCTTCAGGAACTCATAACCTTTTGGGCAATGTAATCTGTGCTGGCTAGATTTTTTTTTTTTTTTTTTTTTTTTTTTTTATGGTCAACTTGACATGAGTGGGAGTCATCGGAGAAGAGGGAATGTCAACTGAGAAAATGTCCCCATCAGATTAGTCTGTAGGCAAGTGTGTGCGACATTTTCATGGTTTATGATTGATACAAAAGGACCCAACCTATTGTGGCCAGGTGACCCTGGGGGGTATAAGAAAGCAAACTGAGCAAGCCATGGGGAGCAAGCCACTAAGCAGTGTTCCTTCATGGTCTCTGATTCAGTTCCTTCCTCCAGGTTCCTGCCTAGTCTTCACTTCATGATGGACAATTGTAAGCTGAAATAAACTCTTTCTTCCCCAAGTCGTTTTTCATCATAGTATTTTACCACAGCAGACAGAAAACCCTACTAGAACAATATCCAAAAGATTGCATGACTCAACACTTGGCAAGTACACCCCAGTGGGCATACAGGTATTCTGTTAATTAAGACTAGATAAAGGGGAGATGAGAGAGATCAGAGCCAGAAACACTCTAGTTCAAGACAGATCTGATGGTAAGAGGCCCTGGAAGCGTGTTATGTTGTAGGAATTGAGAGGCAACTTCCATCTGAGATGATTTTTGCTGGCCTTGAAAGATGAGGGCTTGTTAGGAAACAGGAGACATGATGTGTGAGGTTGGAAGCAGAAAGGGGAATGGGGCATATGTATGGGCTAGTGAAGTCCAGAAGGGGAAGGAGCTTTGAATTACTGGCTAAGGTGATGGAATTTTGATGAGAACATAGAAATTCCAACTGCAAAGCCGTCTTACACTAGGACAAGGTTGTTTGCATTTAGGAGGAAGGTAATAAAATTGGAAGCGATTATGACGTATACCATCACAAGGAGTACAGCACTGCTTTCTACTTACTAAGCCCAATTTACCATGCTGAATGCCTACCTACGTATGTTTAAGCATACAAGGGAGGTGCTAGTAAAGGTTTCCTGTTAGTGCATCATGGTACTTGTAGTACTATGAAACCTACATTTCAAGGTCCAATCGGCTCAAATTCACACAGCAATAAATGGTAAAGACAGGGCTAAATCAAGACTTGAATTCAATTTGAGCTTGGACAAGGGCCTGGGCCAGTGGGTGGAAAGAAGTACAGACTGGTAACATGAGCTCCTTAACTGCTCCCAACTCAAGATTTCAAACACCAAAAGGCTAAAGACAATGAAAGCATTTGGAAAGAAAAGGCCTTTTTGCTCTACGGTCAATTAACATTCATTCCTGTTTGTGGTTAGACAGTGGGCATCACCTGACTGAAATGTGGATCTGTCTTCCCAATATATTGACACTGATGCCTTCCTAGCCACAAATACCCTCCTGATTTGGAAGGATTTGTCTTCATTCCAGCTCATCTTCCCCCCTTTTCCTTCCCCTTTGGGGACACACTTTAGCAGGTGTGCATGACATGTATATACAGCAAGGCAAGACAGATGGTGTTTGGGCATATAGCCCATTCTAGCATGCATGTAGGTTCATGTGTGTTGAGTGTGCAGGCACATGTACGTGGAGGTCAGAGGCCAACCTCAGGTTAGGTCTTAACTACAAAGGGCTAGACTGGCTGATCAATAACCCCATTTCCCCCTCTCTACCTCTCCAGCACTAGGTGTGTATCAGATTTATAAGTGTGTGCTGCCTCACCAAGGCATTTCTTTTCCCTTTATAAAAAGGGAGTCCTGGTCATGGAACTCAGGGACAACACATGCCTTTACTGACTGAGTCTCCATAACCCATTCCTAGTAGGCTATATGGTGCATGGAAGTTCTTTGTCCCAGTTGGTTTCAATGGTCTGCTTGGTGCCTTCTGGTACCAAAGAATGATCCAGTCACAGGAGAATAGCCTCCTCACATGCCACAGGGTTCCAAGAGAGGGCACTGAACTCTGTCATTAGAAGCCTGATAGTAGAGCAAAAGAATCTACCTTGACTCATGATGAGGTCACCTCACCTCAAACCCTACACCAACAAGAACATAAACTGCTTTCTTCAGATCCCTGATACAACCTGGTACATTTACTACTGAAGCTAATTTTTAGTCAATCTGTTTTAGGAGAAAACATGCTGGGTGGATTAGCTTGGACCACATGAAATTGCTGTTATTTACAGTTATTTTGCCAACAAATAGTCACTTCCCATGAATCAACCTAATGTTAATCATGGCTATGTGGAAAACTCTTCCAAATGTTTTCAACATTTCCTCAATTTAAATAGAGACCCCGGGTTGTGAGGATAAAAATAAATAGAACACACTAAAATTACTAATAAATGTCTATTCAATTTTCGAGTACATAAACCCTAGTGTGATATGAGAGTCCTACATGTATTTCATGCAAATCGTGTACAGAACTTTCTAACCGGATGAATGTACTTTAAAAAAAAAAAAAAAAACAGAAAAACTTATTTGATTTATATATTTACATTTTTATTAGAATTCTTCAGAACTGTCAACAATTGGACAACATATCAGAAAAAAACAACAACACATGAACCATAACATGTTTAAACTTGCACAGCTTATATATTTACACATAAAGTTACTGTATATATAAAAAATATTTTCAGGGACTCGTGGGGCTTAGGAATATTCAAAAGACATTATTGCTACATTTCAATATTTACAAAAAAAGCCACAAAATAATTCCAAACATCAAGCAACCGAAAGAAACATCTGACATCTGATGTAAAAAAAAAAAATTATAAAAATATAAACTTTCAAGAATATCCAAGACAAATTCTCAAAATGGTGTGCCCCTGAAGTACCTAGACATCCATAATGAACAGCTACTTTCCTTACTATAATCCAAGTCAATAGGAATGCAAAGGAATGTCGCAGACACTGTGGGGCAAACAGTGACAATCTCGTACGTGACGACCCAACCTCCCAACCAGTTAACTTTGGAAAGGTGCCAGAGTGTAGAACTCCAGTGCAAATGGTCACTTCCAAGGTGATGGCCGCGTGTCTCTCAATGTAGTCTAAGGAGGAAAGAACCGGGGGAAACCGTGAAGGCAGCATACCTGAATCCCGCAAGACAACACGGACATCTTGCCATGTACACACAGATCGCTTATACTGGAAAGTGATGATGGGGGGGGGGGGGGGGATGAGAACTACAAGGTAAGATCCAGGCTTCCAGTCTACGTTTTCCTGGAATGGCTGCACTATATAAGGTCTAAGGAATGGGTACAGTAATGCTGACTATAGATAAGAGTGTTCTAAGTGCAGATGGATTACAAATAAATAGGTCCTTCAGCACTCCACTCTGCTAAGCTTCTGTGGTGGCTTTGGGTAAACTCTTCTGCACAGTGAGCGATGTGCAGGGAAACAGGAGTGGGGGAGAAAGCTGTTACTCCTTGGGCACTGGAGGACCTCAAAGGTTCAGGGCAACAAGGTCCCCAAAATATCTCACCCTCATGCATATACACACACACATGCGCACACACATACACACTGAGATACTGGCCCAATGTCCAGGATGTGCCTATAATAAAGGCTGAATCTAACTTTCACTTCCTGCTATGTGAGAATCCAAACCAGGACTGCACTGTTTTCTCACTCCTGTGGGAATCACAGGGTACAAGGGTACCCTTTTCCAAACAGCATGAGTTCCCTGGGCTGCAATGCAACTCTGAAGCTGCGAGGCTTGTTCTTGGCGATCCTCAGTGCAAGTACATTGGCTAAGAGGCTTTATAAAGATTGTGCTTAGCAGTTAACATTTTTTTTCTTTAAAAAAAAAAAAATGCATTAACTGTTTCCTTCACATCTGTATGGCTCTTCATCTATTCTTACACACAGCAGACCTAATGCCAGGGTTGTACACAGAAACTAAAGCTTGTGGGGTCCCCCCCAACGTATGAATACATACAACGTATAGATGAGTATATACAAATGCTGGCTAGGGAGGCCTTGTCTCCAATTCCACTCCCTAACAGCGAACTCTATTTAAAAACCAGGTCAGTTGTACAAAAGCCTGTACGGCAGCCCACAGCAAAGCATCTTTGTTCGTGCTTCCGGGGCACTTTCTTTCACAGCCTAGGTCTCCTTCTCAGCATGAACTACTAGATTTCTTAAGCCCAGATGTTTTCACGTGTCCTCTGTTCTAATAATGGTCTACTTTCCACACAAAGGGCTTGGGTTTCGCTTTCTGGTCTTGCTACAATTTCCCCGTCATCTTGGAGGGCTTCTCGAGGCCAAACGGGACTACTTCTATTCTGCAAATGAACTACTGGCCATACTTTTCAGACCGACTCAGAGGAGCATTGCAAAGAACTCTGGGCACCTACTTTCACCCCGCCCTCCCTCCTCTAAAGCAGGAGTACTGTTTACAGTAGGAGCTACTTTGCTATTGGGAAAATATATACATACAGTTCGGACCTTCGCAGTGGGACGGTGGCTTATGGCAGAAAAGCAAGGTCATCAGCCACTAAAGTGTGCTCATAAAGACAGGATC
Source organism: Onychomys torridus (assembly GCF_903995425.1). NCBI lineage: Eukaryota > Metazoa > Chordata > Mammalia > Rodentia > Cricetidae > Onychomys > Onychomys torridus. Next base: position 34,744,323 of record NC_050452.1, read on the forward strand.
ACAGTGGGGTTGGGGTCGGGGGACCGGCTGGCTACCCTGAAGTGGGACACAAGTCAAAGGAAAACAAAGCAACCATCATGGAAGCCAAAAGAATGGGAACGGAGACAGCAGGCTGCCTGTTGGATCTGACTGCCGCTCAGGCATCTTCGTGCACGAGCAGAGGCTGGGTAGAAGAAGCGCTGCTCCCGACGGAGTTGACCCTCACAGAATGGTCCGCCACCACGGGGTTCTCCGGATTGGGGTTGCAGTTGGCTAAATTGGAGTAAATCTGTAGAGGAAGAGCCCACAGTCAAATACAGCATGGCCTCTGACAAACCCCACAAACAGAGGCGCTCACAGAGTGTTAAAGACAAGTGTTCAGCAAGAGACGGTGTGACCAAAACCCAGAGTGGGTTTACACCTCCGTCCCCGCACACACACACACGCACACAAGGAAATCACTTTACACTAGAAGTGTACAGTGTCTGCGATGCTGCTCTCCTCATGGGACACATCTGAGAGTGAGCCTGGCTAGCCTATGAAGAAGGCTTCCGGATCTGATCCCCAGAGCCAACTACAGCCCGACTTGCTGGTGTGATTTGCCGCGACACCCATGACCCTTTCAGAGGTCATTTGTCAGGAATCAAAGCACTTGGGTGGAAAATGATGTTTCATTTGAAATGTGCTTTGATGCTCCACAGGGCAAGCATTAACCCCAAAAGATCAGTGGTATGCTATTAGAAAAGATAGCTCGCAGCAGACAGCTCCAAGGGGTGGGGGGAACAGCTAAAACAGAATCTAGTCCCAGGAAAGATGGCTAGTTCTTCCTTAAAAGCCAAACAGGAAAGAATGGATTTATTTCATTCCACACTCCTCAAATCACCGGGAGGGATGTCCTAACTTCAAACAACCCTTCTACATAGCTGTGGGCATCTCAGCCATTGCCATGGGCTGGTTCTGGCTGTTGAAAGCTCACTTGACTGTGGTAACAAGGCTGTCTTCTTCCAGGCTTCCATTCTAGCTCACTCCAACCCACCCAGGATGAATGGCTCTGCCATGTGAGGAGGAGACCAGACAGTCCCATGATCGACATTCCAAGACAGGGAGGAAGCATGGCCTGGCCTTATGATAACATCTAATTCCACAGATCTGAACACAAGCCCCCCCTCCCCCATTTTACATCTCCCTGGATCTGAATGGAAGTGGAAGTCGGGGAGGGTGTGAGCAGAAAGAAGGGGCTTCCGTTGTTTTATTTCCACCCTCTGAAGGCCAGGGAGATGGGGGAGATGGGTCCTTGTCCTAGAAGCCTAGGGACCACGACCCTAGGGCAAGGAGGAAGAGGATTCCCAGCTTGGCCTGTCACTCACATGCTTGGTGCTCTCTGAGATCTGCTTCTCAATGAGCTGCACGACCTGCTTGAACGTTGGCCTTTTTAGGGGATCAGCATCCCAGCAAGTCTTCATTACGTCATACCTGCAAAATAAGGGTCCAATGTCCATCACGATGCCTTAAATTACTGTTTGCTGTCCACCACACACATGACAACTTCAGTAACAAATCTGGGCTATGCACCAGGATGTGTGCAGTGCCATATACACAGAATAAAACCCTGTACATGAGATACTGTCAAAAGTTTCTGTACTATTGGTGACAAGAGAATATGAAAAGAACCACAGCCATGCCATTGGAGCCGGGTTAGCCACCAAAGGCACCAAGTGACATTGCAATCTGTGAAATTATCTGAAGAAAAGGCCCATGGGTCCTTACATTTCTGCAGGTGCATGCTCTGGACTCAGCATCCGAAAGCCTTCCTTGATCATCTTGTAAAACTTGGAATCGACCGGCATCCCTGGGTAGGGGCTGCTTCCTGGAGCACAGAGAGGTGGCACAGCCGTGTTAATACTGAGTTGATGGGAGACAAAGGAAACCTCCAGAAACTGTTGGGCAATGAGGTAGTCTTTGGCAAGGAACATCTTACCTAAAGAGAACAGCTCCCACAGGAAGATCCCATAGGACCAGACATCACTTTCAAATGTGTACACACAGTTGAAAATGCTTTCCGGTGCCATCCACTTGACGGGCAATCGGGCCTAGGAGGAAACACAGAGATCCAACCAGTTAATGAAGAGGCTCAAATGACAAGACAGACAGCTGTGCTGGTGCAGACGTGGCTGGAAGGTAGGGATAAGTACCACCTAACAAGGCCTTGAAGCTTCATGACCCCCAGACACCTTCCACTTATGACTTCGGATTCTAATAGTGCCCTTTGAAAAAGGGAGCTTTGAGTCAGCATAGTAAATAAACTAAGGACATAGAAGTTCACGGGTTCCAACCTTCTTCCAATAATGGCCTCAAACAACGAAAAGACTTTGCCAATAAAATATATGGCCTCTACCGATTAGAACTATATTTCTCAGTCTGCTCTGCAGCTAGCTAGAGCCAGACGTCTCACTTAGTTTTAGCAGCTAAGATCCAAGTTCTATGCAGAGACATGAGGAAAAACAAAAACAAAAACAAAAACAACCCTTAAAATACTGGAGGTTTATGCAGCTGGGTCAGCACCCCTTCATGCCTCTGCCTTTAGAGACATGATTGCTAGCTATCCATCTGTCATCTCTGACCAGGATGAGGAGGGCTCTGCCCAGGAATGATAAAACAGAGACAGAGAAAAGGATCCAGGGCTGAACTTTTTGTTGCAGAACCTTCTCTGCCAACCCTTGGCCTCGATCCCTTCCTTTCTTTACTCTCGGACTTGTGCCGTCTGCAATCCAAACTACCCCTCACTCGCCTGCTGGAGAAGTTATCTAAGTACAGATAAGCCAGCCTCAGAATCACTTTGCAAAACAAAAGTAACACTTCCAACACCAGGAGTTGTTGCATGGGATGATAAACGAGGCAAGGCAGGTAAAAATGCCTAATGGTGTCCAGCTCACTGACACGCACCCAGACTAACACGCACCCATGAGGGCTGTGGTTGTTCTGAGGTGGGAAGCGGCAGAATTGGTGCTTACATCAGGAGATACTCAGGACCCTCCCACTAGGTCAAAGCAAACTTACCATGACTACGCCTCTTAGCATCTGACGGGATTTCTGGATATTAATCTGCCACATGAAACTAAATCAATCCTTGAAATCCATTTAGGACTGAACAACAGGGAGAGAGAGCCTCTTCTAGAGTTAAGGTGTGGGGTTTGGGGAGGGAATGATACACATACAAACTATAAAACTCATCTACCAGCTAACCCCAGATTTTATGCTGCAATTCTGAACAGAACTGTTAATTTAAGATTGATGAGTGTCTTGAATTCAAGGGTGCTGGGCATCTAAAAAATTAACTTCTAAGTGAAGTCTAGCATTTTCTAAAACTATAAAAAGCAGTTAAAAAAAAAAAAAAAAAAGGACTCATGACTTGTCCTCTGCAGCTGCTAGACACCTTCACATTCAATCTCAGTATTTACTGGAATCTCAAAACAAAACTGTCACTCACTATCATTTGAAATTAGAATAGCTTTTATGATATATTGCTCCGTACAATAAAGAAGCATGTACATTGTCTACCATAAATTCTCTTTTCAAAATCTGATAACTGTCATCCAACATACCTGCTTTTCTTGGTTAAATCTAAGTATTCCGTTCATTTGAAATGGTATTCTGACAAGGGGCCCAAAGGCTACCCTGGTCTCAGAGCCCAGGGTGGAAAAATAATTAAGAATTCACCAGAACTGAAAGAATCTTCAGAGAACAAAGAGACTTCACAATGACTATAGCTTCAACTCCCATGCAGCACCATGCCATGTACATTTCCTTCTTGTGAACTTCCTCAAATAATTGGTTAGTTCAACTGACTTGTCAACTGCAGAATTAGCGAGGGAGACGCTGGGGCACAAGCTCTATCCTGATGGTGTGGTTTCCAAACCACAAAGTGGAATAAGAATGGGCCTGGGCCTGTTTTGAGACCTCTGCCAAGTACTAACTCCTTTAACTACTGAGAAATTACCTCTTGTCAGTTACACACCCTGCAAATGGGACCAGATCAGAACTCAGCCAGCCTGGGCTGAAACACTTCATTTCGCCTATCTTGCCCCTATATCAACAACATTCAGCGGCTGAAATACTAAAGCATTTTCCATCTTCCTTCAAGTATTAAGCCAGGATGGGTAGAATGTGGTTTTTATCAATTCTTCTGGAAAAACAAAAAAAATCTGACCTTGCTAGAGCCTTTTCAGAACCGTATGATTGAGCTAGGATACAAAGCCAGCAATACCTTTACAAAAGCAAGCTGTGCACAGCCTACCAACAGATGTACCATGGTGATGAAAGAGAAGGCATTGCATCATCATGACAGACACAAAAATTGACCTCCAGGAATAAATATGGACTGTTCAAATGGCCCTGGGAAAAAACAGGCACCTAAGAATATATATCTAGAAGAAGGTTATGGCCTTCCATACCCATTGGCCCCCTATTGACTATGCTATCTCAGATATAAATCACTGAAATATACTACGCCTTCGTTTCTCCTGCTATAAAAATTGGAAGACAATGTGTTCTAAGGCACGGATTTGTTTGAGGTTACAGAAAAGGCTGGTGGTGAAATATAGCACTTTGAAAAATTCACCGTGTTCCACAAACCAACCATTATTTATGAGTCTACTTAATAGCCCTACACTGACTACGAGACCCAGCATTCCACACAGCTAACTCTGATACCATCTTAGACTGTAGTCATTTTCACATAGTATTTCAACCTAAAAAAAAAAAAAAAAAAAAAAAAATGTCTACTGTGACCTACAGGTCTACATTTGTTACAGTTGAGCAAAATCAAATTGATTGCTATCCTCAGACTACAATGAAAATTAAGGCTATTTCTGTTTCCTTCACATGCCCCCTAATTACACAATTATAACTAAGAATTCTATTATCAAATGTTCGTGGTAGTAATGTTCAGTATTCCATTTAAATTTTGCTAAAAAGCTGGCATTACAAGGTAGGGGTTGGATTATGGCGATCATAGAAAAAAATTTTGCCTCAAAACTGGATACAGGATACCAAAACGCTCTTTGTAGGTAGACCCATCGAACAGAGAAAGGTACTCACGTTTCCTTTAACCACATAATTCGAATCATTCCTGATGTCTCTGGCTAGGCCAAAATCACAAATCTTTGTGATCCGACCGTGAGTGAGGAGAATATTCCTGGCCGCCAAGTCTCTGTGAATACACTAGTGGGGTAGAAAGAAAATGACAGCCATTCACATCAGCTCTCAAAGAGAAAACTATTTTTAATACTACAATGCTGTTTACATAAAAAAAAAAAAAAAACAAAAAACTTTTGTTTTAAAGTATTTAATACACCAAAAATAAAAAGGATGCCGAAAATGATATGCACATTTTGTGTTTCACACGATCAGGACTCTAATTACTATAATTGCTTCCCAACGCAGTTCTAATAAATGTCTTTCTCCCCCTCGACTGCTTTCATTCATACGAAATGTATTATAAATAGTCATTTGGTATGCATCTCTTTGAATGTCTTCTCCTAAAAAAAAAAAAAAAAAAAAAAAAAAAACAAAAAAAAACCATTTCATAGCTTCAACTTGATATCTCCCAAGGACATAGGGAAAGAGGTCTTCATTTCAGCCCGTCTCTTAGTTTGGTAGTTGCCTGGAAATGTCACTCTTGGGTGATTCCTTTCTCCTGGGGGAGACTTCTGTCCCTACCAGGACCATATTCCAGCCTTCTCTTCCCACCACCACCCTTTTCTTAACTGCTCTTTGCTCTCTCTGACCTCTTACTTCCTGATACCCCATACATACTGTCTGTGGGGCTCACCCTGAGGGAGCCCAGCTGTGTGTCACAGTAACAGCGAGGCCCACTCTGGACTCCTGCATTTGCTAATAAAACCATTATCTTTCTATTTTCTAGAAGTGTATCCCACATCTTAAAGCCAAAGTTTTAAATGAATTCACTGCATATAAAAGAATATTCATGGAAGCTCACTTAGACAGGTTTGCACTTTCAAGCTTATAAATTAGAGCAGGGACTCCAAAGAGACAGCAGTTGGAACGTGAAGAAACGAAATTTCCTCTGCTTTTGGTTACCACACTTCAAAATGACACTCTGCATTCTAACTACGACTACGAAATGTTCAAGCTTAAAAAAGGGGGGGAGGGACGACTCTGTGCCTCTTTGGAGACTCACTACCACTCACATTCTTGGAGGCTAGGAACGCCATGCCCTTGGCCACCTGGTAGGAGAAGCTCAGCAAATCGTCCAGGTCCAAAGCCAGCTCATCATCTTCCATGATGGCGGGAGTCACGTCTCTTTCTATATAAGAGTCTATGAGGAAGACAGGGGTCTCTTAGCAATAAAAATCTTAGCAGTAAAGGAGAGGCCAGAAGCAGTCACAATACCAAAGGCTAGCAATGAATGAACAGAGTGAACTCCCAGGCCAATCACCTCCTCAGGGAAAAGGAGAGATGGACACTGAGTCACAAAGCCAATAGCTAGCCAATAATCCCAGATAGGGTTTCAGAATCCTTAGGACAATGGTGAGTCCATTTTCAAAATCTCCCATATAACAGTAAGAGATTAGATATAAAAACATGAATTTGTCTGAAACATCTACTTGTGAGCCCTAAGTGCCACTGACCACCTGCTTGGCCACAGCAGGTTATTCCTGGGAATGATGTAGCCATTCCATTTAATCCTTGTACCACATTTCTTTAAATTCAGCGCCTGACCCCCAGCCCCTATCCCCAAGACAAGATGAAAACATGGTTTGATTACAGTCCCTGCATGCCGGGTTGTTTTTGCTGCTTGATGGGGACCTACCTATTCTTGCAGATCTCCTTTTGTCTGTCTTGGTTGGTACAACGTAGGAAACGCCAGGCTTCATGTCCATGTACTCATTGGTACTGTCACTGCTGGAGAGAAGAAACATCTAAGTCAGAACTAAACGGAACTGGAAAGGGGACACAACACTGACACTGTTGGCTTAGGCGATAGCTCTTACCCGCTACATCATACAGCAGACTGATTTTATGTCAAGAAAGGTAATGCAACCCTTGAAGGAAAAGTTTCAAAACTGGGTTCTGGAAGATATGAGTATTTACTGTTCAATATTAAGGTCTAATTTACCATTAACTATTAAGGTCCAATCTTCAAGAAATATCTTTTTTTTGGGGGGGGGGGGGAGGAATCAAGTTAGAAGAGACTCATCTCCAGCTATAATGGATTTAATGGAGAAAAAGAGCCAAAAACTGTTACCTCACATTACTTCAGACTCTAAATTAGCCCCCAGTCAGACAAGTGGGAAGTTAACAAGGCACTTCCAAGACAAGTGAGGGGGGAGATGGTTAGCACCCAGCGACTGAGGGAAGAGGTTTTAGAAAACCAAGTTTGGTTCAGATAAACACCAATAATTTGGATGATTTTCTAGACCATCTGGACCTCTTGAATCTGCAACATTTGGCTGGAGACTCTTCAAGATTTCTAGTACTTCCTGCCTCTGATTAGCATGGAAACACCATGACAACAACCTCCTTCAGAGTATGCTGGTGGCTCCAACCCCATATGGGATCCCAAAGCGCAAAGAACATCACACAGGACAGAACAGTTCAGGCCATTATTTCAGAAAGTTGAAAAAAACATACGCAGGGCCCAGGCTCCAGACTCCTGCCTCTTTATGAAGAGTCTGTGTTCAAGAGAAACTAACGAAAGATGGCTTTTGTGGCATTCGCTACCTCGATAAATGACTATAGCTTACAGAACTAAAATGGAAAGACAAAGCTTCACTTGATACTTTCAACGTTAGTGGTGGGAAAGGGCTTCACAAGGGGATTGTCCATCAGCATATACCAGTCTCCTCAGAAGTCTAGAATTAAGACTTCAGAAGACAAAATCCTGCCGTCTAAGAACAGAGTGCACTTCCTATGGGATTTCACTATTTTAGTTTCTGGTGCAAGGATTTGAACCCAGGGCTGAGAGTAAAAAATGAAAAGAGGTTAAGCTATACCACACAACTGTAGGAAATACAAGGGCTAAAGGTGTGCATACGATTTCCATCGGCCTGGAGGACCTTGGAAGGCTTCTTCTATGATGGATCTCAAGCACACTTGAGAAGGAGACACAAGCCACGGCAGAGATCTCTATTCTGTTTGTACATCCAACTAGTTTTTCTCCAAGGAATTTGAAGCTGCATACATACATCACCTCTTTGGGTCGTCATCCTTCAGACCAATGTCAAACATTGAATTCAAACAATGGTCTTTAATAACGATGTCTTCACAACACAATAGAGTGAGGGGGCATGCCAGAGTCACAAAAACAATGCCAACAACAAGAAGTCTACATATGGACACGTGCTCACTGCTCTTGGGCATTCGGCTCAGCCCCAAAGATTTATTATGACTGCATGACAGCATTTACCTTCTTCCTTATAAATAATTCCACTGTGAGGGTACCTACAGACCCAAGCTCAGGAACACAAATGGAAACACAAGAACGGAGCCACAGTAAAAAAGAAACAGGCAGAAAAGGCATTTGGTTAGGGAAGAGCAGAAACACGTAATAAAAGAAATCAGTAACAATCTCAATTTGAATCTTCAAGGGTACTACCTGAACTTCTGAAACAGTGAGTCGCATGTAATAATTTAATAATTCTGATTCCACACCTCAGAGTACCTCAGTTCATTTTTTAAAGAATCAGCCTTGATTGCAAACCCTCATGACCCCATGAACTGCCTATCTACAGCTATTTATGCAAATCAGCCTTACCAGGAAGTCTCCTTTGAATGCAGAAGGTTCTTATAAAGTGCCGCCTCTGCCTGATCTTCTTGCTTTGAGAAAATAAATGAATCACGTTTTCTTCTCAAAAAATTCAGAAGATCACCATAGCAACAATATTCTGTAATGACCAGGGTGGGCCCTATGAGGATATAATAAAATGTTAGAAGATGCAAGATACACTATAGATAATCCTGCCTCCTGTAGAAATACCCAAGGGTGACCGTGGCTATTAACATTCAGCTTCAGTGGCTAAGCCTTCTTAGTCCCAACATAATTTGATCTATTAACATCACTTATCAAAAAAGCAGCATTGTGTCCAATGAAATAAAACAAGCAAGCCCCTTTCTATCTGGATGTCTAAGTGACATGAACATTAGGGGCCAGATGTGACTGCTGGCTTCCACGACCACAAGTGATGACTTTCAAGGTTCTACTGTGATCAAGCTTCCTGCAGGGACCCTTTGATCCACTTCTGAGTACGACAGGTTTTTGTGTCCTTGCTGTAATGTTATTATGAAAATGAAGAACCTGAGCTGTAGCCTGGTAGGAAAGTAACCACGTGGAACAGTCAGCTAAGCCCAGACTCCATGGAAAAGTGGGCGAAGAACCTGAAACGACCTGTTTTGCTGAGCATTACAGGTTGTAAAGAGGGTTGGTGCTCTAAATGTTTAAAAGTGCAGTTCCGGGGTTGGGGTTTTAGCTCAGTGGTAGAGCACTTGCCTAGCAAGTGCAAGGCCCTGGGTTCGATCCTCAGCTAAAAAACAAAAACAAAAAACAAAAAAACAAAACAAAACAAAAAACTCAGTTCCGAAGTTAACAGGCAACTAATTACCATGGGTAGAAACTGTCTCATGAACAATTCGTGGCGTGATGAAGCACCAGTTCTGGGGGCTGTTTTGAGACACTATCTAAACCTGTCTAATGTCCCATGGCTCTCTGTAGATAGACAGTCACAGCTCACTCTACACACCTTTGTTTCTCTAGAACAAAATGCCTTCTGCAAATGCCAAGACATCCTTGATGGGAACATTGGCTAAGGGGTTAGAATTGGAAGCCTCTTTTTAACTGAAGTGAAAAGCTTGCTCTATTTGGTATGCATTTGAGAAGTGGGAGGCTTGGGGTTACTTTCAGTTATAGAAGGCAAATGAACATGGACTCCTGAGTGACTAATTATGACCCAGCAATATATAAAGCTTTAAGACCAGAAAAGCCTTCTGGGGAAGCCGAGCCAGTGAAGGGCCTATGCTGATGTAGCATCCGGGAGAGTAAGTTACATATATCCTGGCTATGCCCTGCCTTGGGATGATATAACCAAAAGCTATATCCCTGTACCTGTTTAAGGAGGGGTGTATTATAATTCAGTACATGCATGCAATGTTTAATGAGCAGAGGAGAGTGTGAGCAGCTCTGCACAAAGAAAAATCCTGTGTGTTCTCACACATTTATGGAAGTTAAAATGTTGATCTGCAGAGAGATGGATAGAGGTCCCTGAGACTGTCAAGGGGGAGGGGGAACAAGAGGCTGAGTAATGGGTGCCAAAATACAGTTGTGGGGAGTGGTTCCAATGCTCTACAACACAATGTATAGACGATAGCTTACTTCTCGAAATAACAAGAGGAGAGGAAATCTGAAAGCTACAACACAGAGAAATGATTAAAAAAACAAACAAAAAAAAAACCAAAACTATATTCTTGGGAAAAACAAAACCAAACAAAACACTAGGTTAAAAAAAAGTCTCCCCAAAAGTCCCCCAAACAGCTTACAATTAAGCACTGTCCAAATCCTATTTTGATAGCCTGACAGACAGCAGCAGGTGCTGTAGACACAAGACTCACCTCCCACGGTGCAGGCTCCAAGGAGATTCACAATATTCATGTGATTGCCCAGGTAGCTTAGGACCTTCAGCTCTGACATGAGGGCCTCTCTTTCTGTTAAATGGGCACTTGCTAAAATGGAAAATACTGTATCTTAGCAAAACAAAGAAAAGAAAAACCACCCCATGAGGCAAACTGGTAGCGGGCAAATGGCCTGCAGACACTTACGCTTGAGCATCTTCACAGCGACCGTCATGGCAGCATCCGACTTAATCAAGCCATATGCAGTGGCCTCAACCACCTTCCCGAAGGCACCAGCACCCAACGTCTTCCCTTTAGAAAGGAAGACAAGGTCAACAGGAGGGACCCGATGGACAAATTGCAAGGTTCCAAAATCAACAAGGCAACTGAAGGCGAATGTGTCTGGAGACACTTCACTCTAGTGTTCTTTTTGCTAACCCAGCCAACTTCTATAAGGTTTGACAAAGCACTTCTTGTTTCAGGTGAAACAAGACAAAGGAAGCCACGACAGGTTCCTTAAAACCATTGTTGTGTATACACAAGAAAGCTGCGTGGAAAGCCCCTGCTTCATACTGACCAAAACTCAGCCTGTTTCTGGGAAACTCCCATTTGTGATCATAAGGAAGTTGTGTTGGGTCTATGTAAACATAATTGTTTCCATTTATCTCCTCGACAACCTTCCATTGTACTTCATACATGGGTTTCTGGAGGAGAAAGAGAAAGACACGTCACTGTTTAACAATCAATGCCTCGGCCATGGCGGCAGGCATCCGGGAGAGAGAGCAAATCAATGGTCACCTGTAAATATTTGTAGGCGAGAACCATCACAATAATGCCCATCAGGCCAGCTGTGATCACAAAACCAATGAGCAGTGGTGTGAACAGGGTGTGGGCCTGGATTTGCTCTGCAAGGGAAGAGAATTGTGACTGTCAGCGGTTGGCAGGACGACAGCCTGGCCGCCACCACCTGTCACACACTGAACCACCTCTCTCATGGCGCATGCAGGGAACACATCCTACTCTTGGGGTTCAAATACATCATCCCTTCCTCTCTTTCTTTCCTTCTTTTTTACTTTGCTCTATTATTGTTGTTGTTATTTTGTGCTAGGGATGGACCTGGCTAAGTGACCTGACATTGCACGATACCCACACCTCCCACCTCACTAGATGCATGGGCATCTTTCAAGATGTAAGTGGAAGCCAGATTACAGAGAAAAGGAACTTTCTGTAGCACACACAGAACGTTGCGCTGTTTGTAACGAGAAGCACCATCTGAATGGACTTCCTTTCTGGGTGGTTGGCGCTTTCGTCTTTCTGCTCTTTTTTTTTTTTTTTTTTGAGAAGGAGGGGCAGAATCAGAACACTGCTCTCCGTTGTTATTTTTCTCAGACAGAGCAAGGAAAAGGATGCTTCAAAAATACCTTTCTTCTCTGTAAAAGACATTTATGCTCAGTGCAGAACATTTAGAAAGTGTAAGAAAGCAGAAAGGCCGGGCGGCGGTGGTGCACGCCTGTAATCCCAGCACTCGGGAGGCAGAGGCCCCTTCTTCTCCAAAAGCTGAGGACATGCAGCTTTTTGGCATGAGCCCGATGGACAATACTAAATACCACAGAAACTGGGCACTAAAAGAAACTCAGGTGCCCAGTACTCTTGTCTTATATGTGTGCATTCGGTCATGTGGCCGGCTAGTCCCTTGGGAAGCACCATGTAAAGAAAGAACTGGCTGGACAAGGCGTGTAACTCACAGAAGGCCATCTACACAGCATGCACAAAGCTCTGTATGATTCTGACAGTGCAGACTGGCAAGCATGGAGAAACAAACACACACAAATAAAATTGGGGATAAAATCATTTGCTGACAAAATCATATAAAGGATACTATTAATATTTTGAGACAGATATTTAACAAAGTGTGACATCTTAAATAACTAAAGTTTTTAATTGAATTTAATCATTTATTTATTTAGTTAGTTAGTTAGTTGGTTGGTTGGTTTCTTAAGACAGGGTTTCTTTGTATAACCCTGGCTTGTCCTGGAACTTGCTTTGTAGACCAGGCTGGCCTCGAACTCACAGAGATCCACCTGCCTCTACCTCCCGAGTGCTGGGATTACAGGCGTGCGCCACCACATCCAGTGAATTTAAATTTTTAAAGTCTCCTAATTATACTTTTTATGCACAAGGCAGGAAGGTTCCCAGTACTTAACTGCACATATGTAACTTGTCAAGAAGCTCATACAAACACAGAAGGAACAGGTAAAGCAAAATGGTCTGGATTACATAGGTAAAAGCCTAAGCTTCATCAGCAGACTAGTACGGAATGGGAGTCTGTGAGTTTGATGACAGCGTGGTATGATGTAGGCATTCCCAGAAATGATAGATATGACCAGTACTGGAATGGAGTTAAGATCATGGTATGGTACACAGAGCCTAAGCATCCCCTCAAATTGGATTAAAAGGAAATATACCTTTGTTGTTACCTTTAAATGCAAAGTTAAAGAAGGCGGAACTCTTGCCCACATCGTTGTAGGCCTTACATTCCACCGTGCCATTGTGCCGGAAGGCACTGGAGTCTATGGAACTCTGAACCACCAGTTTTCCAAATGGTGACACAGACCCGTTCTGGATCTGTACATCCACTGGTGGGACGGGAACAGCACACCTACAACAAAAGAGAGCAACAGTGTGTGTGGGCTCACACCAGGAAACCAAATGAAAGCATGTGACACCTCCATGTGACACACTCGTCTGACTAGAAATGCAGACCCAGTGAAAACGCCCTTTCCCAGCCATCAAGGCCATGACAGCCTGAGGAGAATGAATCCCCTGGGGCCCTATGAGTGTGGAAAATACTATGGAAGAGCAGAAAGAGGGAGCGAAGGTTTAGAGGTTGGACAAGGACCTGTGTCTGGACTCCAAGTGTCCGGACTCCAAGTGCCCGACCCGCTGAGTTCTGCCAGGTTTCGTCGATTCTCCACTGTTAGGTTTCTATGGCCGTACCGTCTCAAGGGTGGCCAGAAGAAGTGAACTCAAAGGGCCCCCAGCATCAGACCCCGCCACACCACAGACTCTTAGAAAGAAACAAATTTGGAAAGGGGGAGTGATGGCTGAAGATAAAGAGTGGGGAAGAGAAGACCAGAAGAAATTAACAAGAACGAAAACAAGAAGGACTCAGAAAGCGCAGTAGGGAGGGGCCTGAGGTCCAGAGTCAGAAGCACATGCCATGTGTACGATGAACACCGTGACCGCAAGGGTCCTCTCTTCAGAAGACGTCCCTGACACCTCTCTTCCATTGCGTTCTAAAGGCCGACACATGTCAGCTGCTCATCTGGTCTGCTCTCTCTCCCCACCCTCTAGAATTCAGATACACCAAGGCAGAGGCTTGGGTGCAGCCGAGCACGGGGCACACTAGACCAGCGTTTCGCACAGGGTTAGCTTCCGTGTAAACGTGTTGCTGAGCACAAGATATCCACTCAGGCCGTGTCAGGGAGGGCACAACGTTCAGAAGTTTTATGTAACCCCCAAACAAAACATTCTGCTAAAACCCACATCAAAACAGCAATCTGACATAAGCAATCCTTACGTGTCGTCATGCAACGTCTCCCATGAAAAATAAAGTGTCCACCGCTATTCTGGCTATTTGTGAGGTACTGAGCTTTGGAAGCTGGAGTACAGTGTGGTGTTTGATGTGTGGAAGTGGTACACTGACCCCATTTCATCTTCAGGTAATGTGAGAGGACAGTTTAAGGCTTAAGTGCGGGCAGCGAGGGAAAAGCCACACAATGGCAGATGTTCCTTGTTTCGGGGGCTGGGCACCCAATCAAGGAAAAATACTTTTTCAGACCCATTGCTCACACACGCCATATGTATGGTGTAATTGTGCGATCATTACTTTTTGGTTACTTGGCAATTAACTTCTGAGGTAATTTTTTTTTCATGATAACTGCAGCCACATTTCCCACACACATTACCTCCTGTGTATAGAATGGAAATCTAATTACTCTGTCCTGGGAAATTGCTTTATCTACCTGCAGGCTAGAAATTGCATGATAAACCCAAAAAGATAACCACCAAAATAGAGAAGTCATTCAGTAATCATTTTTCAGCAAACAAAATTAATGTCGACCAGGAAAAATATAGCCATTATCCCTTCTTAAAAAGCCACAAAGATATAGGAGAAAAAGAAATAATCGAAACGCAGCTTTTTATTCTAAAAAATAAATAGTAAGTCTGAAAACACATTTGAAATGCAACTGAATTATAGCCCTCCCCTTCTGAATCTTAAGCAGTGCCAAAAATAATCCTCTTACCTTTGCTCTGCTCCCGTACAAAAATACCAATCTATTGTGGGCTCCGGGAATCCCGCTGCCACACACTGGAGCATGCCATTCTTGAGCCTGTCAGACGTCAGGATCTCTGGTTTTGCTGCAGGAAGAGAAATAGCCATATGTCAATCTGCTCAACAACCCCAGATGATTCTCTCCATTCTTTCTGATCCCATCCCTAGGTCCTGCCGGGGAACCTGACTTGCTGCTCTCCCAAACACCAGGGATGAGAAATACCCAGGGTGACATGAGGGTTCAGTGGGGATGCTGTCCGGCCCAGCATGGACCCTCCCCATCCACTGAAGGCATAGGGATCCTGAGGAACCCTATATGGCAGAGGCTGCCAACATCAACCTGGCTGGTTTCTGCTTCAGGTCAAAAATCAGCATTCTCAACTTAGACTCCTGGCCAATAGGAGTTCAAGCCGCTCTACCTGCCCGGACACTTCACGGTAAATGGCGGGCGCTGGGATAGATGAAATTAGGGGTTGTTCGGAAAAATAGAAGCTATCCTCTCCTTTAAGGGCGTGCAAGAGGTGGTGCTGATGGAAGAAGAGTTGGATTGCTTATCCTTACAGGAAAGTTAAGAAGCAATAGTGAATGACAGTGTGAGCATCTAAACCTTTATTTCACCAAAAACACAGACAGAAAATGGGAAGGGGAAACTAGCCCCATGGTTCCGTTCATATATATTATCTACAGCCTGAGTATAATCAGCAAAAACATAAATTGTACCAGCAGGAAGACTCTAATTTGGCAGTCCTGTGTAACTACAACAATCAATTGATATTCAACACTTTCAAATTCTTGAAATTACTTCTCAAGGGAAAGGAAGATGAACTCCTGCTGTATGGTTCTGATGGCGACATCCTCGAGGGCTTCTAATCCTTTGAGGATCGATGCGGTTAACAGTCAACATCCTGCAGGTAGAGATGGTCCCCTGCGTCACTGGAGACAAGCCCAGGCTATAAGAACCAGCAAGGCAGGGGTGTAGTGGACAATCCAAACTGATCAAGCTTCCGTCCGAATCCTTCTCCTAACTCTATGTCTTCATCTATGGAAAGGGAATAATGGCGACCGTCCTGCAGGGTGGTGAGTAAAGGTGACGGAGCATGTAAAGAACTAAGAATGAGGGGCTAATGCGATGTCCCAGCAGGTAAAGAAGACTGCCACCAGTCCCGACTATCTGAGTTTGATTTCCGGGACCCACATGGTGGAAGGACAGAACCGACTCCCACTAGCTGCCCTTTGACCTCCACGTGCATGTTGTGGTATTCACACACTCTTATTTTCACAAGCATGCTGGGGCATATGACACACAAATAAGTAAATGTGATGAACATCTTTTAAAAGAACCAAGAATGACTCACAGATGTATAATGATGCACTTGTTATTTTTATTATTATTACTGATTTAGTTGTTTTCTATTGGAATGCTATGCTCCCCCCCCCCACACACACACACCAATTAAGCAAGTTGGCTACAGATTAAATGGACAACATTTACCACCCTTCATTCTCCCTTTAATGCTCTGAAAATTGCTTCTTTAAGACAGCGTGACAGGGTGTTTTAACCTGAAGGCTGGGACATTTCAACATCAATTACACCCGAACTAATAAGAGCAACAGACGAGAGATGGAAAAACTGACGGGTCAGCAGCTTAAGGAGTTTGCTTTCCTGAAGGAAGAAACCATGATAAATGACATCTCTGCAGGACCACTGCTCCTCTGCAGAGCATCCCACCTCCTTGGAAGCAATGTGGGTTGGCAGGGATCGGTGTCCACATGCATGACACACCCACCTGTCACTCAACCTGGTCCTGCTGACGGCAGGCCATTTGGCAAACACCACAAAAGAACCACTACTCTCCAAAGCCATCCTCAAGGTAGGAGCATCCTTGAGAATTTGGATCTAATGCCAGCTTTCACAAATAGAGCAAGAAGACGAGCCATCATCTTGCGAAAGCATCCATCTGGCAAGTTTCATTTAATTATCACGAGCAACTGTGGGACCAGGCTGAAAAGTAGGACACAAAACAATAGTGGACTCTTAGGAGAATGCTATTTTGCTGGCGACTGCAGGAGCCATACGGTGTGTGTCCCTCTGGACTCAGCACAAGAGTCACCTCCTTTTCTAAGCTACCCCACACTTCTTCCAAGCCAAGCTCTATCCCTGTTCCTGGATCCCCCAAGGAACACCCGACTGTTGTTCAGCTCATGCTTTGCCTCCTTCATCAGACTTTCAATGGCAAGAGCCACAGGTTAGGCTAGTGGCGTAGGTCTGGTGGCAGTAGAAACCCAGTAAGAGCTGGGGGATGAATGAGACCACCCAAGGGAATAAGGGATCAATGTCGTAAGGAGATAACTAGAGTCTAACTGTGGCTTTCCTGGCCAGGAGACCTAGGCCCCTTACTCTCAAAACAGAGAAGCAAAGAGGCAGGAAATCTACATGTACACCTTAGACAGGTGGAGTTTAAAAAAGATACTGACATTAACAATGAGTAGGGAAGTCCACAAAGAGGTGGCAGAGATGGCAGGACGCAAACATCTCAAGGTCATTAGCTGGGTCCACCGATTCTGTCCCTCACCCTTGCTTAGGGCCATCATGTCCTAAATGGACAACAGAAAAAGAATTCCTAAATGCTGAAAGGGCACTTTATGGCTAAGAGGCGTATGGGTTGTTTCTACTTTATTCTTCCAACCTTTTTTTTTTTAAATCATACAGTGAACATGGAGCCAAAAATGAATGTATAAAACGTTTTTAATTAAAAAATTGGAACAGCTCAAACATGCATTATCAATTATTCTTTGCTTTAGTGACAAGCCTTCTAGCGTGACACCTGGTAGCAGTTATATAATGGCTGGCCGAGGCCGGCGATGTGGTCTGACTGGCCTACTTGCTCCTGGGTTGGTTAACTGAGTAGGTTTTGGTGGTTGTTTTTGAAGCTAGTCTCCCAGGTGGGTCATTACCTGAGGCTAGCTGAATTGATTTTGTCCTGTTGGGCCTCAGAGGGCCCTCAACCTTAGACATGCATTAGGCTTTCTGAGACACTAAATGAAGATTCCTGCTCCAACCCCCAGCTTTTGTAAGCTAAAAGGCTGACCCAGCACTTTGTTTCTGTTGTTGTTTTGTTTTGTTTTTTTTTAAGCAAAGTATCTTAAAAGGGACCCAATGGAGGCCAGGACTAGAAGGGGCCAGAGAAGCAGGCCACAGTTGAGAAGCACTAACCCTGAAGGTGCATGTGGGGACCTATGAGTGAGGGCCTCCTCCTGTTTACATTAGTCCCGGCCCTGCCGTCAGTACTGGTGGTGTGATACCTCTTTCTGAAGAGGTTAAGTCACCCCTGGTCCAGCGTGGGCTGTCCATGGCAGGTTGTATTAGGGAAATGTTTAATGCATAAAGAATTAGGTAGAACTGATTCCTAAAATGAAAATCTGAGCTTATCTGCATTTTATAAAGTGGCTCAATGTACCATATACGGCATTAAATATGCATTTCACTGCTAAAGATACATAACTCTGCAATTCTCCAGGTTAAGTCAGAGCTGTAGTTTCTTAGACATTCTGAAATAAGTAGGATATCAAATGACACATTCCCTAATTCCTCCCAAGTTGGGGTTTTTGATAAGCCTAAGAAGTGTCTGTTACATGTTTCCTGTACAGACTTTTTTTTTTTTTTAAATAGCCTTTTCCATTTGAAAAAGCACTGTAGACTTAAGCCATCCGGTATCCTCAACAATGATCAGCTTGTAGGCAGTAATTTGTTAATGTAATATGAGAATTTGTTGCTCATGCAATTAAAATCCTAAACACTGATTTACCCCACAGATTGGTGATTTTGAAAAATATTCTTCTCAGCACCATCAGGTCCATGCGGAAAACAAGAACAAAATTAATTTTAAGAATGTGGTACATATAACAAGATTTGGCGGCTAGCACTGGGAGGCTCCGGGCACACAGAAGGAAGCTGGGGAGACTCGCCTTCCATTCTTCCATTCATCTCCTGCAGGGGAATTGCTCTGAGTAGACCTTTTCTGGTTCTGCCCCCCTTAACCAGCTCCCATGCCCAATACAATTTGCCCGTACTGTATAATCAGCAGGAGAAGGGGAGACTCCAGATAATAAAAGGCCGGGGGGGGGGGGGGGGGCAGAAGGATGGATTTTTTGTTTGTATACCTCTGGGTTTGCTGGGGCAGAATGGTGATGCAGTGGCCATTTTTAACAATACGTCACCATTCTAGTTGGGTCTGGATCACAGTTTTATTATAATGAGAGGAGATGTAAACCAGCCTCCAACAGCAGTATAAAATAACTATAGCTGATTTTTACAAAAATTAAAAGAAATATTATAGGCATGTGTTACAGAAATCCTTAGAATAGAAATTTGGAAATATAATGCATTTTGTCCCTTCTTAAGGATATCTAAAAATTTGCAAATGGATACTTTGATCTTGTCTCTCCTAGCCCAGGCTGACTTCAAACACCCTATGTAGCTAAGGATGACCTTGAACTTTTAATTCTCCTGCCTTCACTTCAGAGTGCTGAAATTGCAGTCGTACACCCCCATGCTCATTTATGTTGGGGAGATCAAACCCAGGGCACCTCCATGCATGCCAAGCAAGCTCTACAAACTGACCTACACACACCGCCAACCCCCAAAAAAGGCATTTTAAAACAGAATTCTGTCCAGCAAACACAAGTAAAAACTTCAACTATAGTCTCCTATACTCATATATTTTCAATGCAGAACTCATTTTAACAACCAAATGCCACCTTATTGAAGCGGTATCCCCAACTAGATGATGAGTTTTATTCTTTATTTTATTCAAAAATCTTCTGACCTTTTTAACTACTTAAAAATTTTTTTCTTAGCCGGGCGGTGGTGGTGCACGCCTTTAATCCCAGCACTCGGGAGGCAGAGGCAGGTGGATCTCTATGAGTTCGAGGCCAGCCTGGGCTACCAAGTGAGTTCCAGGAAAGGAACAAAGCTACACAGAGAAACCCTGTCTCGAAAAACAAAACACAAAACAACAACAAAAAATTTTTTTCTTGATCCATTGGCTGCTCAAATCCATGACCACATGTGTAGTTTTCTGAATCCCTGTTCTAAAAGCCATCCCAAAGAGACCCTAGGAGCTGGGGGGATGGCTCAGTGGTCAAGCGCTTGCTGTGCAAGAGTAAGGACAGTGTGACTAGAGTTGGGAGCCCCAGCACCTACTGGTGGCCCCACCGACAACCTCAGTATGGAAGCCAAGACAGGGCTTGCTGGCTACCTAGGCTAGCTGAATCAGCAAGCTCGAGGTTCAAGGGAGAGACCTTGCTTTAATAAGTAAATGTTCGGCCTCTACACACACTTGTCCACCTGCATGTGCATACAGATGGGAACATGCAAACACACATGCCTAATGCCACATAAACAACTAAAGAAACAAACATAAAAACCCTCCTAGTTTCAAGATGGAGTCCCACATAACGTCTCTACTCGGAGGAAGCCGTCTTCAGTCAGACCCCTGAAGCTCAATTCACGGACCCTCAGTGCCGTGTAGTCAGATGCGGACGGGGGACCTGAACACCCATCACAAAGCTATGTGGGCTGCCAAGACGCACAGGCACGGGTTGAAATGTCATTTTTCTACTCTGCAAAGTAGGTAATTCATTTTGCCACATAATTCAGAGGATATTGACATAATGCCCACAGAAAAATTACGTACCTATTCTTGGATTAATTGAAATTCCCACCGAAACAGAGGCGACCCTGCATACATTTATAAATGAACAAGGCTAATTTGATGTGAAAACACACCTGGCTCAAATGAAAAGGAAATTTCCACACAGCAGAAGGTCCACAGTCTAAAAGGACTACTCATGCTCTTGTCGGCAAGAGTCAGGGGGCAACGTCATCCAAGTTTACAGTCACACACTCAACCTACTTCTTGACTTCCCCACATTTAATTAAAAAAAGAAAAAAAGTGAGGGCATATGAGGCACATAGGCAACACAGGACCCAGGGACCCAGGAAGGTGGCTGCATTCCCCAGAGGTCTGGCGTTCACATAGACACTGGCAGTAGTGTCACACACACCCCAAGAAGGGAAGGAACGATGGCGACATTGGAGCCGAGAAAGATGTTTAGAAGTACATCTACTGCTGTCTTTTTTCAAGTCAAAGAGTCAAGTTCTATGTTAATGGCTCTTTTCCATATATGTTCCCCTCCAACTTCAACATCTCTAGCCATTCTAGTATCTAGAGAGTCTCTTTCTCTGGAGAGATTTTTTTAACGTCACATCATGGGGCCAGTAAGATGGCTCCGTGGGTAAAGGCACTTGCCTCCAAGCCTGACAACCTGAGTCCAATCCCTAGGAGCCACATGGTGGAAGGAGAGAACTCACTCCCTTAAACTGTCCTCTGACTTCTACATGCACAGCGTGGCATGGATGGATGTGTGTGAGCGCCTGGGCGCAATGGGAAAACAACCGTTAAAAAAAGAAAAATGTCACATCAAAACAATACTCCGTCTGAGTTTAAGAGACAATAAAACAGATTCAAGTACTGCCAGATCTCAAATAAATGTATGAAGTCTCCTAATAGATTAATGTGAAGACCAGCAACTATTTTTTACATAGATTAACTACCACACTGAAGACAACCTGAGAATTAGCCCTTAATTTAGAATGGTCCTGAGAGCTGACAGTGTGTGGAAGACATAAGAACATCAAACATAATGACAGATGGCGACTTCCTAACTTCCAGGCACTCGGGCAAGGTCACTCCTTCGAGATTAAACAAGATGATTATAAACTCCTGACAGGTTCCTTTTAAAAACTCAGCCACTGGTTGGGGATTTAGCTCAGTGGTAGAGCACTTGCCTAGCAAGGGCAAGACCCTGGGTTTGATGCTCAGCTCAAAAAAACAAAACAAAACAAAACAAAACAAAACTCAGCCACATCATTTTAGAACTGTCTTACTCTATAATGTCTCAAAATCGTATCAGATGTGGGCTTAACGGGGTCATAAAAGATCTGTACAAAGAGATACCAAGGGGAGGCTGTGGAAGAATATTTTATGACTTGAAAAGATATTCTCAATACATCTGTACTCAATACTAAAAAGCCAGGATACGAAATAACACAACCTCATCTTTGTTAAGATTTATTTATTTCATATATATGACTGTTTTGCCTACATGTGTGTATGTGTGCCAAGTGTGTGCCTGTGTAGGGCAGAAGAGGGGAACTGATCCCCTGTAACTAGAGTAATGGATGGTTGTGAGCCATTATGTGACTGCTGGGAACCAAACCTGTGTTCTCTGCAAGAACATCCAGCTGATAGCCTCATATAAAATAAATACACACACACACACACACACACCCCATCTAGAAGAAGATTAAAAAATAAGGGATATTAACAACAGGAAGTTAATGAAATATAAAAACAAAAAACTTTTAAATGGTAAATATAAAATTTGTTTTTCATTTTTGCTTCTTGATACATTTTCTGGGTTTACCAAACCTAACTTCTGAGGTAAGAAAAGCTTGAACTTAAAAATATATAGGTAGATACATTCAACTACACTGTAGGACAGCCTGCGTATAAATCACACAGCACACCTATTTGCCAACAGTGAAGGTGGACCTGGCAAGCCAGCCATCTAGACCGCTTCAGACCACCTGCCAGCCATCTGGGTCGCCCACCTGGCTAGACTCTCAGGGTCCTTTACCAGTGTGAAAGCAAGAAGTCTTGCCTTCAGGAACAGCTCAGTTTGGGCCTTGGAGTCTGTCCTTGAAGAAGTTCCTAATGGAACAAGATAGTAAAGTTACAAGCATCAGATACGTTCCAGTCACCTTGGAAGCCCCACAGCTTCCAAGAAGCAAGTCAACAGTAAGGGTATCCACGAAGCACCACTCTATTACTGTTTCAGAATCCCAGCTACTGTGTCCAAGAGCAAGCCTCCTAGCAGCAATAAAAGGCAGAAGCCTTTAAAACAAAACCCACAGAGAACTGCATGATGGTTTGTTTGGACACCCACTTGTTTGGAAAATCTTTCACCCCCGCCCCTTTTAATAGAAAACAGGGGTGCTGGGAGTCCAACTCAAGAGGCAAGTGTTAGGCTTCAATCCCAGTATCCAAAAATCAACCAATGAGGAGCAAGAGGAAGACAGACATAAACTCTAAGTGCTAAGAGGTGGAAGGATCTCTCCAGTTATGGAAAGTGTTCTCTTAGCTTTGCTGCTCCTTGAGGATTTTCTTCAAGGGCAGACTTGCTCCAAGCCCCCGAATGAAGCAGTCCTTGAAGGCAGGCAGTCATTCTTGTTTTCACACTGGTAAAAAGACCCTGAGATGCCAGCCAGGTGGGCAACCCAGATGGCTGGCAGGCGGTCTGAAGCCATCTCCATGGCTGCCTTGACAGGCCCACCTTTGTTGTTGGCAAATGGGCTTGCAGGCTGTCCTACATATAGCTGCTTCTACCTAGCGAGGCTCTAGCCATCTGTAACTGGATTTATCTATTGATAACCCAAAATACATCCAAAGCAATCTGGACTTTGCAAAAGTGGTCAAAGGGGAGCTTTCTCATCAAGAAGCTTCATTCATTACGGGTGATGTATTACTTTGGCTGATTTGGGTATATAAACGATCATGTGAGCACCAAGCAGGATGTTAATGATTTGATGCAGTGATTTAGAATTAATCCATTAAAGAGCACTGTCTTAAATTGTTTCTGGTGCCCGGTTAGCACCCTTCCACAAATGGAGGGAAGCTGTTGGTGACACTGAGAGCCAATGTGGTGTGGTCCAGCCATCCCTTCCGATCTCCAGTCGCGGAGCTTAACACAAGTTGGCTCTACGGAAGCAGCCTGAGGAAGGTGAGTCCTTGCCCTCCCCACTCCCTGTGGACCTCAGCAGCCCGCCCTCCCTCATGGCTGAGGTCTGACACTGAAGAGAATACCCTTAAGACTGGAGAAAGCTATCCAGGACCCTTTTATACCGCCAGAAGTCTTAATAAGCGATACAGGCTGCCCACACAGCTGGCCGATAGAATTTTTTCCCAATATCAAGAGGATTCTGGGAAAGAGTAGTGTCTTTGGAGTAAAGTTTGGAGTTTTTACAATTATACACTTCTCCTCAATTTTCATTTGCAAGGGAAATACATCACCATTTCCCCCTGAGGGCATCTAACTTTTCAGAACTAAGAAGTTGACTTCTACATACACCTTGGGCAAGCACAACTCCCAAGTGGAATCGCAGTAATGCAAATTCAATGGGGAAAAAAGTGTGGCTTTGTTTTGTTTTAATGAAAACTCCGAGGCTCCTATGTAAGGGATTGGCTCCCTACCCCCCACCACTAACTATACTGACATCTACATGAGAAAATTTCGGAATAAAGGGACTTTTCAAGAATTTAGACCACTGCAAATCAAGGACTTACATTAGCATTTCTTAGCACTGAATCTTGTAAGCAATTACACATCAGTGTCACTAAGTAGCCTGGATTTCTGTGCTAACCCGGTGCATTTATTATCTTGACTTTCATTAATTCTAATTTTTGCAGTACATAATTCCTTTCCCCCTGGAGGCTAAGCTTATTTACAGAATAAACCATGCATAGAATTACCCATAACTGTCTTCATTACCCTAGGATGTCAAAATGGACACAATGATTCCCAGGGTTTCGATTTTTAAAACAGTTTTGTTTGGTTGTTTGTTGGAGACAGGTTAAAACACAGCTCAGGCTGGCCTGAGCTCACCACATAGCTCAGAATGACCTTGAACTTCTGACCTTCCTGCCTGGAAGTATAAGCATGTACCACCATGCTTAGGCTTGGCTTTATGCAGTACTGGGGACTGCAGCACGATAGGGATGCATTTTACCAGCTGAACGACATCCCCAGCCCTTGATTTTAAGTCCACTGCCAAAAATCAAAATAAATAAATAAATAAATAAAAGAAAGAAACCTAACCCATAATACTGTCAACTGTAACAGTCCAGAGCAATTGCAACATGCCTCACAAGAGGTGGACAGTTTGAACAAATATGCTCACTGTCAGAGCCATTTGTAAACTCAATGTGCCTTGTGAGTAGAATGAATGGCTTTTGTCAACTTAGCATTTGCAAGAAACTGACATGAACGAAAGGCTTCCTGAAGAGTTTGACCTCGGAGGGCAGAGCCCATCGCGTGTCCTCCACACACCCAGAGTGATGAAGCGGGCACTCCATCAACGGCAAGGTGCTTGTTGGAGAGCCCAGCCCTAGACAAGGCCTCTCCTGACAGGGGGAGATCATGTTGGAAGTTGGTGGTGTTCCCTAGCAGACGTGACTGTAACTGTCCCTGCCTGGTGGGGCAAGGCAGCCTCATAAATCAAACGGCAGCAAGTCTCTGCCCTCAGAGAGAAAAGTCAGAAATGTCCTGTAGTGGGTCAGTGTCTCGTGCCCAAGTGGCAGATGACACATTGGAAAAGAGGCATCTAAATGCTCCTCTGGCTGAGAGACCCAGGCAAAAAAATGACATGATGAGCTTCTCGATGTGGTCCAGGGAGAATGTGCCCCTATGATCTGCTGCCTCTGGTCCACAGGGGAAAGGCACAGGAACAAGTGAGTGGCATTCGGAAGGAGCAATCTGGTAAAACCTTTCTTATGCCTGTGCAATCTGACAAGACCTTATGCACTGTCCACCTGTTTCTTTATTTTGCTTTTCTATTAACTGGCTCTTACTGTATTTGGGGGAATACTGATCTACAATGGATTGGGTGTCTTGGAGAGCAGGTAGGTGGGAGAGGCCTGCTACACTTGGAATCAAGTTTTACATGAACAATTTGCACATTATGCTTGCAAAAATACTGATTTGCCTACTGTCGTCTCTTAAATTAGTTGAATATTAAGGTTTTCAGAAGTAGGTAATTTTGCCCATGTGTAATATATTAAGCTCCCTTGATTAACATCTGAATTAATCTAGAAATATTTGAATTGAGGGCCAATGAGATAGCAAATAATCAAAACTGTTCTGAGGAACAGAAATATTAATTAACATTTCCTCTGGAAAGGAGGAGCTCTGTGGTCCAGAGTTTGGGATCATTAGCGCCATCCCACAAACCATCCCCCCACACCCAAGGAGGTATAGCGTTCATCAACAGATTTAAAATGCTGGGAGGGTCAGCCACATAAAAGTACATAATCATAATAGGCATGTCTCACACACACACACACACACACACACACACACACACACACACACCCTTGAGACAGAGTCTCACTGTCTAAACCAGGCTGGCCCTGAATTCACAGAGATCTACCAGCCTCTACCTCCCAGAATGCTGAGATCAAAGGCAGGCAACCATGACACCCAGCTCAAATGCATCCTGATGCCTGCGGTGGCTCATCTTGGTTGTCCACCTGACCGCCTCAGGAATCAACTAAAACCCAAAGCTGCTGTGCACTCCTGAGAGGGATTTTCTTGATCAGATTATTGGAAGCAGGAAGACCCACCCTAAATCTGGGTCTTCTTCAGGATTCCAATGTAGACTGATGATCAGGGCTCCCCAGGAATCCTCCTGGCCCTCAGCACCAGACTGGGACTACTAAGACATTCAGCCTGGTGGACTGAAGGAGACCACCATTGCTGGACTACACTGACAACATTCTTTGAGCCAATCTAATAATTCCGTGGTGTGTGTGTGTGTGTGTGTGTGTGTTCTAACAGGTCTGTTCCTAGCACCCTGACTGATACAGCATCTTCACCAGGAAGCAGTTCTAGAAATGCTGATACAGCCGAGCAACTCTAGACTGCAATAAAAAAGCACTTCTCTTTCAAGAACAAATGGCTCTCACCCCACCCAACCTGCTGTCATAGCAAGGCAGGGACAAATATCCGGGGGTAAACAGATGTGAAACCATAGCGGGTAAGCTGCTCCAGGGGCGGGAAGAAGCTCCCCTTGCCAGGCTGCCCCTCTCCCACCCATCTGTAGCCCCCTCAGAGTCCAGCACGCTGCCCAGTTCCTGAGTTGTTTTTCGGTTTGATCTGAAATACCCCAAGAGGCTCATAGATCTGAATGGTTGACCCCCACGTGAGGCTGTTTTGGGGGAGACTGTGGACCCTTTGGGACAGGAGGCATGGCTGGCAGAGGAGGTCACTGAGGGTTGTAGACTTGGCTTCTGGCCTCGGGTCTCTTCTTCCTGATGATAAGTTGCAAGCTCCTGCAGCCACAGACCTAACCCCACAGACATGCCCTCCCCGCCAAGATGGGCTACTTTTCCTGAAAACACAAGCCCCAAACCCCCTTCCCCTCAAGCTACTTGTTCTGTATTCTTCTGCGACAAGTAGCTAACCTAGAAATGCTCCCCTGTTGTTTTTTCTAGGATGGATAACTCTAACTGTACTGGGCCATCTTCTGGAACACTCTAGTAGGTACCATGTTGTTACTCTTCCTTATTAATGCAGGCTGGACCCAGAACAGAGCCAAGGAGACGCCCTTCACTTGGCAGAAGCAGCAGCAGCAGCAGCAAGGATTGACTCCTGTCTGCTTGGCCTCCACCTCTGCTTAGGGATTTCTCTAAGAACCACAGTCGTGCAGGACTTGGGTGTTGAGGTTCCCATGACTACAGACAATTGCGGCCCCCCCTCCCCCAAAACCACTTGCTGTCTGCTCCCTTGGTACTCCTAAAGTACTCAGGAGTAACCCATTGAGCTGGGTCAATATCACATTGATCTTAGTGGGAGAGCAATTTAAACATAAATGGTATATCACAGCCTGAAGAGAAAAAGCTCTGAGAAGAGAAAAGTCACGGCAGGGCTTGACAGTATCTCTCCCCCACCCAATGGCAAACCCCAGCTCCCACTCAACATCTGGCTTTCCAGTTCCACAATCAATAATAATACACTTTCTCTTAACTCCTAATCTCAGCCTCCCCGGCTCCTCTGTTTACTTCAGAGGTTACCCTCAGAAATTCACACTTCTACAAGGTCATGTGGCCAGTGAAATGTCGGACAGGGAATCGGTTTCTCTTCCAACCACCAAACCACCAGGTCTTTGTTAAGGTCAAAATTATCATGAAACGTTATTTACAGAGTACACAAGAAACGCAGCTCTGCAGCTGTTACACACACGAGCTGCAGCACGCAATAACACAAAATAAAAAGATAAGGAGTCCTGCAATTTACTTACTGTGCACATAAACAGTAAATGTCACGGAAGCGCTGGCATCAGAGTTGGACACCAGGAAGGTGTAGGTACCTCCTTCTGTGCCTTTTAATCTGGTCAGATGAAGTTCGCTCACATATCTACAAGGGAAGGACAATATATCAACACCCTGTGGACAGTCTCTCCTAAAATCCAAGTCTCTGTCACTGATTCTACTTGGAAAGAAATGCCTATTTGGGGGGAAATATCAATGCATCATTTAATTCAGTGGTAACAAAATACACACATGTGACATACCACCTGGGACAAAAACCTGCATGTGAAGACACAGAACTAGGCTAGCCAAACTTTTAGGGTCACTGTCCCAGGCTACCCTCATGACCATGTCCTATTCTGCCCATGCTGCAGCAGTACCTTGAGCTCTGTCCTGGGAAACCCTGGCTCAATGGCCTGCCCACACCCTCTATTTTCATGTCAACTCTTTGGGCCCTAGGGATCCACATAATAGTGACTCCCCTCCACCCACTGTCACCCGACCTTGCTCCTGTCAATAATGCTATCTCTAGGTATTCTTTTTACTCCTAGACTTCTTTTCCCAGAGTCCCCTGAAATATTTGTTATTCAAGCATCTGCTCTACTTGGGGACCTGCAGGATGGCTGTGAAGATGAACTATCATATAACCCTCGAGGTCAGTGTGAGCTCCAGATGGACAGATCAGCTGAGCAGGCCATGACCAACTTAGCACGCTCAGTGAGTGGCCTGGGTCATTTTCCTCTCCCCACTCAGCACACAGCCTGCTGCCAGAGCCAACTTCCTAACCTCAACCTCCCATGCAGGTGCCTCTGTGTCCCTGGGCCTCGTCTACAGGCCTATTTCCATGTCCCCTCGGACCCATGTTGTGGGTGCAGTTCAGCCCACCTCACATCTGTAACCTTCACCCAAGGGTCACCTTGACTTCCCCAAGGTCCTTACTCAGCAGCTTTCCTATCCCCTCACAGTTTTCTGTCTGCATAAATCCCATGCCACTGAGCTCCTGTCTCAGTACAGAGAACTGGCCCTATGGTAATTCCTTTTTAAACAAACACACACAAGATCCCCGCCTACAAGCGTCTGCCTCGGCCACTCCTCCCCTATCTGGGTACTTCCCAACTCCACCCTCTTCAGCCCAACCCTCCACAATCCAGGCTAGCTTATCAGTTCACTTGTGTTCACCCAACCAACCGTCAGCAGCTCCTGAACGGAGTCACAGAAGCTCTACCTAGTTCCCAGCCCCCTATTGGTCATCTGATCTCGGTCACATCATTCCACCCTTCTGTGCACAAAAAATGGAGGAATTGAGAGTGCCTCCAGAACCAGTGGGGTGAGTGGGTAAAGATGCTTCCAACCCAAATACCCGAGCTTGATCCCTGGGATGCAAGCAAAAGGTGGAAGGAGAGAACTGACTCCCAAAGGTGGTCTCTGGCCTTCACACGTACTTTGGGATGCATTCTGTTACTGCTTCATTACATACCCACACCATAAAAAACTAATTTTTAAAAGATTAAGTGCTACATCTAAGGTTTGAGCTGACATATGTAAGGTATATAAGACAAAAACAAATGTGGGCATGTAAGTTATTAATTAGTACTGCTTCTATTGGAACTATGATGTTTTGAGGATCTACTAAGAGATCTGATAATAAAGAAAAATAATTGATCACATAGCCCAAAGCTTAATAATTCATAGTTGCCCTCAGAGTTTTAATAAAGTTGTAACAATACTAATTTTCCTAGCTTCCTAAGAGAATTATTGTGTCCTGAAGATAGGCCAGTCATTGCTTTGGGTTACCCTTAAAACTAAGAGAAAAGTAACCCCCACTTTCCAAATGAGAAACTTGAGTCATCATACATCCATCCGCATGTGTGGCATGAATGTTCTAAACCCACAGCAAAATGGAATTCTCAGCTGAGGACACAGAGGTAGCTTCTTCATGGGGCATCTTTCCATGCGTTGCTGGGTCATCAGAACAGGACCTGGGAAGGTAGCTGGGAGAGAAGGACACAAGTTCCTTTCTTACCTGATGTTACTTTTGTTATCCGACTTGAGATAATCTTCCCCCTTGTTAGCGGAGGTCCTGTTCATGTATATCCACTGTTGGTGTTCAGGTTTGGGGTAGGCCTCATATTCAACAACCAAATCGACATTTTCTCCCTCGTTTACAAATACTGTGGTATTCTTCACGGGGAAGATGTTAATGAATCCTTTATCTGTTTGTAACAGAATAAGACAACCATCAATATTCACAACTGACAAGAGCACACAATGTCACCTTAGGATCACAAAAAACGGTGGCTTCCAGTGTTGACTAGCACTCAGTGAGAAGATGTGAGCCATGCCCTGACCTCCCTTTGCTCGTCACTACATCCTTGGATGAGACAGGGCACACACCAAAGTCCCTGCCTGGCATACTGCTTTTATCACTAGCAATTCCCTAGAAGGGCCTCTCCATCCACTCGCCTCCACGCTTGTGGGGTGCAAGTTCTAGGGTATTTTACTAAAATATCCCCATGTAGATGCAGAAGAGTTACAAATGCAGTAAGAAAGTACCACGGAATCAAGGCTAGTACGAGCTCTAATGTGTGATAAAAATGCTACAGAAAATATCACTGTGTATCTGAAGACGACGAGAGTTGGCCCCTTTCATACCATGTGCTATCACACCACGGGCCACCAAGCAGACAGCATCTTAATGTGAAAACTGGACTTTTATCTCTAACGGTAAGATGGTGAGATTGGGGGGGGGGGAATGGTTTTTGGAAGCAACTAAAGGAAGAAAACACAGGAAAGGGCAAATCTGAATTAAGGTAATGGGAAAGAGGATATAAACTAAAACGGGGTGGGGGGGTAATTAGCTAAACCAGTAATTAAAATGTGAATAGCACTTTTCATTTATTAAAAATAGTTAAACTAATTTAAAATAAACCCAAGAATCTCAAGTGTGTTCAAAGAAGCCTGGAGAGCCACACACGACAAACCGGCACACTCCTTCTCAGAACCAGTTAGCAATCGAGATTTTCTTTTTTTAAATGATCTATTTTTAAGTCTAAATCCTATCATTTCCATTTGAGAACTCTTCTTAAAATGGGTTAGAGATGTACAAAGTGCTATTTGTATAGGTTACAATAACTCTTGAAATGACAGAACATGGGCGAAGTAAATAATGCAGTCTTAGAAATGGTTACATAACAATCCAAGGGCACCTGAAAAAGAGCAATAAACTAATTGCCAGGTATTATTTTTATAGCCACCATTTAGGGAATGCGTACTACATGCCAAGAACTGCCCCAGGCACTTTAGCACACATTTTATTTAATAATTACGACATTTATGCTCACAATCATTCTGGAACATAGAGCTGTAGCCTCTAATTTTAGATGAAAAGCGGGTTATGGGTTTTCTGTGTATGTATGTGTGTCGCATTTGGTGTCTGTGGGGATGGGACATGCACATTGAGCGTGGAGATGCCTGTCAGGCTAGAGCAGCACTCCAGGTGCTCCCTCATCACGGTCCACCCTAATGCCTTGAGACAGGTCCTCCCACTAAGTCAGAGACTCACCATTTCAGCAAGACTAGCTGGCCGGGGAGCTCTCAGGATTGCCCGCCTCTGTACCCCAGTATCGGGGGGCTACGGTCATGCTTACTTTTTTTGCATAGGTGTTGAGGATTTGAACTCACCTCCTAAGGTTTACAGAGCAAGTGCTCTTATCCACTAAGTCATTCCCCAGCCCCAGGTTAGAGATTTCGTGATCACTCCAATTTATAGGTGATACTTGTAAATCTCTAATTTATAGATGAAATCGATGATTTATATTTGGATCCAAAAGCCATATAGCAAAGTCTAGCTTTGAACACAGGTCTAAGAGAAGCCAAGAATGGCCTCTTTTTTTAGTCTCTATCCATTTTAAGTGAGAGAGAATAAGAACATGAATAAAATTGTATGTATAATGAAAACTCATATACAAAAATAAGCAAAATACTCAAATCTTTAAAAACAGCTACATCAAGTTAAAGTTTAAATTTTATTCATTTCATTTTCAAATGCTTAAAATTAACTGTAAATTTTCACTAACTTTGCAGTTATCTGCATATACACAAGAGGTTGTCACTGCAGTTTTTAATGCTCTCTGGTTACCTATAAATTCAGGGTCAAAAACACAATCCAGTGTCCTCTCACTACTGAATCAAGTCAAAAGGAATTGTTTTCAGTGTTGAATGAAAAAAATATTCCAAAATAAAAACTGGAGTTGGAGCTGGCCCTTTCCTAAGGTCAGAATCACAAACAATATAACCCTGCCACTCTTTATGACAAGGAGGGGTTGCTGATTGTTTGTTAGATCTTGCTATGTTAAAAGAGTAAACGCTGCATCACAAGGTCACATATCCAGATACTGCACAATGAAAAAAAAAATGCCATCGATACTACAGAGCAACTACGTAAGTGGTCTTGGTTTTTCTGTAGTCTACCTTGCTCAATATAGGCTTTATGATTTGACTATAAAGAATATACCCCCCAAAGGCCCATGTATTAAAGGCTTGGTTACTAGCAAATGGGCTTGTGGGAAGTGATTGGATCATGACGATTCTAAGTTCATCAATGGGTATCCATTGCTAACTCTACTGATGAATGTAATGGGGGGGGGGGTGCAGGGGTAGTGGACAATAGGTCAGTAGGGGAATGCCCCTGAAGAGTCGATCTTGTGTCTGACCTTTCTTGACTTGCTCTCTGCTTCCTGACTGCCATAAGGTAAGCATCTCTCTTCTGACACCTGCTCCCATCATGCTGTTGTTCCGGACTTGCCTCAAGTCTCCAGTCCTGGAAGCATGAGCCAAAGGACTCTCTTTGCTCCTTTGAACTGTTTGTGTTGGGTGTTCTGTCATAGTAACAAAAGGCTGACCTAACACAACAGGATTATGCGGTGTAGTAGAATAAAGCTTAAAACTTCTATAATGTAAGAATTATTAAGGCTGGGCGGTGGTGGCGCACGCCGGTAATCCCAGCACTCGGGAGGCAGAGCCAGGCGGATCTCTGTGAGTTCAAGGCCAACCTGGTCTACAGAGTGAGATCCAGGAAAGGCGCAAAACTACACAGAGAAACCCTGTCTCGGAAAAAAAAAAAAAAAAAAAAAAAAAGACTCTGCCTTAAGTACAATAACATGAAGAAGGAACGCTAAACAAACTGCTATGTTTAATTTTTTTCCAAGTACTTCTGCATTAAGAAACTGGTGGTACATTAACTTTTAATGAGGTTCAAACTCTATGTCTGACATTCCCATAAAAATCTGCTTCTTCTCATCTCCAGTGCTGTGGGGAGCTGGAGGCTGTTTCTTCTGAGAGGAAATGCAGAGAAAAACTGAGGTAAAAAAAGTGAAGTAAGCAGGCCCCTAACCCCAAACCAGGTCAGATTCCATCAGCTCTTGCCACAAAAAAACACCAAAAGGTAACTGTGGGAAATGGCGTGTATGTTCACTCACTTCAACCACAGTAAACTTTTTTATGATCTATATGCAGCCCTGTAACATCATGTTGTGAGCCTTCACTGTACACAATTCTAAATATTTAAAAAAAAAAAAAAATCCAAGTTAGCAGAGTCCCAAAGTCTTACTCTAACACCCATCCCATGTTGGATCCCTTCCCATTGTCTTTTCCTGTTCCTGTCTCACCACGAGTCACTCCTAACCCACGACAAAACCAGATTCGGATTTCACAGCCACGGGGCTGGCTTTCCAGTCACACATTTCTAATTCTTGGAAACTGATGAATGGATTTTTGAAATCCGATTATATACAACAATATGTTCAAAACATCCTTACTAATAGCTTTCTGGAGCTGAAGAGGATATATCAACATGCTCCCTAATCAACTTAGCAAATTAGTGCTTATGGAGTTTAATATTTTAAAAGCATAGCCCTCTATTCAAATTAATAAATGGCTCACGATCACATTTGGGGACAGAGGAGTACACTTCCTGTGTGAGGACTCTATAATTATAATCGAAGTGTCTTCTCTGTTGAGAGACTTTCCATTAGAACTTGGGCAGAAACACCACATTTTTTTAAATGATGTTACTAAAGGGGGCTTAAAAAAAATCACAGAGCTCTGTTGCATAAATTACTGAAATCTGGGGAGGGGATGAAAACAAACATCGCATTGCTTTAGTACCCCTTAAAAGAGGAGTTTCACCGAGACACATGTGTGTTACTCAAAGCAAGTAGCAGGGAAATGGTTGCATTAAAAAGGCATAAAGATATATATATATATATAAAATTTTATATATTAATTATAATAAAGACACAAAGTTTTTAAATAAACACATACAAGAACCAGGAAAAAAAAACCCCACAAAACCAAAAACCTATGAATAAAATAATTTGGGGATAGTTATTATCAGTCTGGTTAAAACAAAAACAAGGAACCCACTATGTGCTGCCTGTGAAATCAACACTCGTGGAATCCCCAGCATTGGGAAGAGCAGAGCAGAGCAGTCATGAGGACCTGGGGGCAGAGAGCGCGCCTGTACGACCCTGCTCTCACAGAGGCTCTCCAGGACCAGTGCTGCCTCCTGAAGGCCGCCTCCTGAAGGCCTGAGCGATGACTACAGAGCAGAGAGGAGCGAAAGGGTTAGAGAAGCCCAGTTCAGCACAAACCACAAAGGGACCGAAGGCCATAACCAACACAAGGCACCAGAAAGACAGATACTGCAGGCATCTCGGACGCCTGACAAAGAGCATCTCCAGTCATCTCCAAGCCCAATCTCTTAGCGAGGGCTGGAAGGTGAGTGAGGGGAAGATCGGTGTATGTTTTGCTTGCTGGGGGAGGAGAAGGTGGGAGGGCAAAGTGACAGGTCTGCACTTGAGTGACAGGTCTCCACTGTCCTCTGGGGTAAACTGGTAGGCTCTGGTTTGGTGTTCTTCTGGCAAGAAGCTCCAGGGATAACAATCATTCATTCCTTCCTTCATTCATTCGCTAATAAATTCTACGAATCGGTTCTTAGAATCCCATTTGCATAAAAAGGAAACTCTAGTAATTTCTTTCACTATTGCTGGTAATTTATACATTCCCATAGAGATATTTACCTACTACTTTCAAGGTTGTTGTGACATTTGCTGATCCAAAAGTATTATTGGCATAACACATGAACACTCCAGAATCATTAACTCTGGCGGAGCTGATAGTCAGCATTTCCTGGCGTTCATAGTTGAAGTCCCCCTGATGCCAGCTACTGCGCTTCACCTGGGCTTTGGTCTGCGGTTTTCACAAGGGGAGGAAAGAAAAATATCAAAGATTACCATATAATTTATATTCAGGATCTTTCCTAAATTAAAAATAGCAGCAATTAACTTCTCCATATTAGCATTCATTATACACTACTGAGGAGGAATAATAAGGCGTCGTGACAAGCCTGTCACTAGAACACTTCATATCACAGGATCATATTGAAAGATAGTCATTATGAATGATTGGAGAAAAAATGAGAAAATTCATTCCAAGTTCTCTGCAGTATTAGATTTTAGTAGTCACCATGGAAGAAATATTACAGAATACTGACATTTCATAATGAGTCAGCACACTTATGTCATATTAACATTTCCTACCCAGCCCCACTTTGAGACAGGATCTCCATGTAGCCCAGGAGAGCTTCTAATTCCCTCTGTAGCCAAGGATGACCTCGAACTTCTGAGCCACATGCCTCCCTCCATCTGAGTGCTGGGGTCACAGGCACAGGCCACCATCAAGCACAGTTTACGCTGTGCTGTGGGTTGAACCCAGGGTTTCACACATGCTAGGCAAGCAGGCTCAGCTGAGTTCCAGCCAGAGTCCCCCGTTACCTTTTTTATGTGTGCATCTAGTGACTGAAAGAAAACATGTAATAACCTTCTTCTTAACATTTAGTATCTTCAAAGGTGAAATGAGAATCGGAATCAAGACAGCTGACATGGAGGTTCACCACCACAGCCATCAGCCCAGTCACATTTTCTTAACTACCGAAGGGATGAGGCACGTGACGCATACAGGACCACATCACAAAGCAGCGTTGGGGCAGGCTGACCAGAGAGGACCATGGCTCTGCCCTCGTGACAGCACTCTGGTGATCTGTCTGCAGACCACTCATGGGGAGATGCTTGCATAGGAAATATCTTGGGGAAACTTTAATACAGGCAACGCGACTCCAAATTTGCTGCAATGTGCACACATTCCCATTACAAGAGGGGAAACGCATCCACCAGAGAAAACAAGCAAGCAGGAGGTGATACTGGTAACCACCAAGGGCGAGGGCGCTGGCCGGCTACACTGCCCCAGCAGGGTGGGCCCAGCAACCGGTGCTGGTACCAGGAATGATGCTGGAAGGGAGCTGGGCAGGACACTCGGGCCCTCAGATCAGCTGTGTCTAAGAGACAACAGGACAAAAGTTCCAGGATGTGACCGCCGTCACCCCTGAAACAACCTGAGTATCCATAGGGTCGATGTCACAATAAAGACTGTGACTACATAGGGAATGGGAGGAATGCTTTTATACTCAGAAAGCACAGAAGGGGGACAAGGTAGCTCACATCTGTAGTGCCAACACTTGGGAGCTGAGATAGGACGACAGCTACAGGTTCAAGGCCAGCTTGGGCTACAATAGTGAAGAGCTATCACAAAGCATCAATCTTAAAACTGCAACCAAGTGAAAGTGCATGCATGCAGGGAAAAGACAAGTGAAACGAACATGGAAAGCATGTGATCCACCCGCAGCATTAAGGACTAGCCACTTGTGGCCACGGAGCATTTCAAATGTGGCGGTTGTGAGTCCACATAAAATACCTCCTAGATTCTGGTTACTCAGAATTACCTAAGATGCAGAATACATTATTAACAACTTTTATGTTAATTTTAGTAAGAAATGATAGTATTTCATATTACTGGGTCAAACGCGATGTTAAAACCCCGTATTTTTGGAATGTGCCTACTAGAAGTTTCAATATGATGGTCACATTATATTTCTAACCTATCTACACCGTTGCTAACTACAAGCACAGACAATGCCTTTCTTTTCTTTCTTTCATTTTTTCCTCTTATAATTGTAGTTTAAGAATTTGTCTTCAGGGCTGACAACTGCAGGCCTTACAGAGGCAAAGAAGGTAAAGCAGGTGCTCTGTTACAGAGCTGCCGCCAGCCCACCACATTTGGAATCCTGTTCCATTAGAACTAGCATCCAGAAAAGTTGATGGCCCAAGGTCTAACAAAAGGAAGAGAATCTCTGTGGCCATTAACTGGCTGTGAGCTCTTGATCAAGTCGAAGACACAGCTGGCCTTGGCCTCTGTTTCTAAAAGGTCTGAGCTAATGAGGGGGCTTTGAAGACCTTCCCCATATGGATGCTACAGATCCCAAGCTATCCCTTCTAGATGTTTCTAAGTGGTAAAAATCTGTCATTTCTCCCCCCCCCCCCCACAGGATCACTATCAAAACAAAACTCTTCCTGACTTCTCTCCAAAGCCATGGTAACAACAGCAGACAGATGGAACACCACTTCACTTCCTACTAGGGCCAGAGAGTCCCCAAAAGGGTGCTCAGCACAAACTCTGAGATGGTCAGGGTAGAACAAAACAGCTTGGTCAAAAATGATGTTCTAACAATACCCTAAGTCAAAGATCATAATTAGCATCCCACCAAGCTCAGAAGGGGAAGTGAATAGAAATGTTAGCGTTCACAAGCACTAGGAGAGAGCCAGCCAAGATGAAAACCATTAGAGAAACCCCAAAACTTAGGCTTGAACAAATAATCACAGCCACTATGAAGATCTCATTGGATCTAATTTCTCATGAGTGAAACTTCCTCTAAATGGTCAGGATCAAACATTATGGATTTTTTTTTTTTTTAAATCTGATAGTGCTAACAGCATTCCAAATTATGCCAAAGGATGCCAAAGGATCAATAAAAGATTCATGGTGAACCCTGGCGGAGGGCCAAGAGTCCCATCTGCAAGTCACACATTGCATGCTGTCTGCACATGATTTAGTTTTCTTTAACCCTTGGAGGCACACACTGGGATCTCCCCAATGAGTTCCCAACACTAAAGACTTAGCTACCATCGCCAGTGGGTTAATTGGGAATGGCATGCAGGGCTCCTGGGAACCCCAGCTCAGAACAAAACCACCTGGGGCAATTGAATTTCTCATCTTAAAAGGGGTAATTTTCAAGTATACACAGGCTCAGATACACACACACTGTCTAAAAGGTTCTCTCGTCTGAAATCAAGGATTATAGAAAGCCAATTAATATGGGATTGTGCTCTGTAAGGTTAGCCAAAAATCCATACAGAAGCTATCATTTTTATTACATTAGATGGTCTAAAAACTAAAACTTGTTTCTCTGAGCCATTGGTTTAAAAGAATGAACCTCCAGTACAATCCATTCTCCAGGCCAGTGGCAGGCTTCATAGACGAAGTAAGATATCATCCATCAAGGTCTGCACAAACACCATCATTATGCGGATCACCATGGTTATGTGTTTAGCACAAGGCTCTTTATGCAGGCATGAAATTGCCAATGTTGAACATTGGCCAAGAAGAGGAGGAAGAGGAGGAATAAAATGTGGTTTTTTTTTCACCTCACATTCCCATATGTGAAATGAAGAGGGGCTGCTGATGGCTAGGTAAGCATCTCACTAAAATTACTTAAAAATAGAGAAGAAATGCAGTTAATGGAAAATTTAATGCAGAATATTAGGAAAATTAAGCATTTTAAAACCCTTGTTTTATTGAGTTGAGACAAAAAAAAAAAAAAGCCAAAATAAAGTAGCCCCATAAAACTGTCTAAAATTGGTTAGACAGTACCCTTGCTTAGCATAACACCTTTGGGTTCAAGCCTTAGCACAGGAACAAAAGAGATTGGGGATGGGGGGGGTGGAGTACCTGGCTAAAATTTATTTAAGATATGCCCAACACAGCATCTGACATATAGTGGGCATTCAATATATATTTGTCAACTGAATGAGAACATAATGTCTA
Source organism: Onychomys torridus (assembly GCF_903995425.1). Taxonomy (NCBI): domain Eukaryota; kingdom Metazoa; phylum Chordata; class Mammalia; order Rodentia; family Cricetidae; genus Onychomys; species Onychomys torridus. Next base: position 34,783,404 of record NC_050452.1, read on the forward strand.
AATGTTTCACATTAAAGATAACCAGTTTATTAATAGCAAGTAAAACAAACAGAAAACCATTACCAACTTAATCTCAGGGAACCAGCCTCAGGGAGGAAATCTGAGCTGCATGCAAAGAGAGCCCATCCCTGGTCACTCTTTGGGGATCAGAAGAGTTTTGTGGGCCACACACGACACTGTTTATTCCCCGCAAGAAGAGGGGAAAAGGTTGCTCATCACCCTTGCTATCACCCGGCCTTACACGTAGACAATATTCACCTGAAGGTTATAAAGTTATTCATTTGTTTTGTTGCTTTTTAATCTCCTTACTAAAGTCATTTTTAAAAAAAGTGTTAAGTAATAACCCGAGGCTAGTGCCCACTCTTCTCAAAATACAGTGAGAATGTGGCAGTTACTTGCCACTAAGAATAAATGCCTATGTTGTAATATATATAGGTAAATAGCATGAGAACACACTCTAGCCAGCTGCTAACAGCCATGTCTACCAGCAGAGTCACCCACAGACCAGTTTTGTTGAGAACCTGTACAATCTCCCACACAGGGACAGCCACAAACCATGAGGAATGAACAGAGCTCCTTACCTGAGTGTTTCCCTTTATCCACATCGAGCCCACGGAACTAGACACATCTTTGATGGTGCACGTCACTGTAAATGTGTCCCCTTCCCTAAGGAGATGACTTGTTTCGGATACAGACACAGCTGGATTAGCTTTGATGGCTAGAATTAAAAGAAATATGGACCTGAATCAGTTAAATACGCCTTCTTTTCTTATCTTCTTTTCTTATCTTTATATATATTATTTTTGATTTGGTGTGTGTGTGTGTGTGTGTGTGTGTGTGTGTGTGTGTGTGTGTGTAAGTATATGCCATGTGTGGGTATCAGAGAAAACCAAAAGGAGAGTGTAGAATACCCTGGAGCTGGAGTTATAGACAGATGTAAGCCACTCAAGGTCAGGGTTGGGATTTGAACTGATCTTTTGGAAGAGCAGCAAGCCCTTCAATTTCTGCGTCACCTCTCTAGGCCCAAACATGTTTTTTCTTGACTGTGCACAGCTTGCATTATATCATCAAATAACATACAAAACACAATACTTACTAACCTATCTGTATTGCTTGCATATCTAAATATACCACCAATTAAGTCATTCATCTCACAAGTATATTCATCCACGATGAGTGAAAAAAGATAGGCGTGTCCACTAGAAGATCATAGATACTTGTGGCTTTTCCAGTCGGGTGGGAGAAGTTAACACAGTGAAGTAGATTGAATCCTTTACCTGGAACACACTTGATTTCTTGAGGACCTAGCCTACAACTAAAAATATTCTCGTAGCCAATGAGTCTCTTTCGCATATATTATACAATCACACCTTGCTTATTTCTGAAAACTCTGGGTTTTAAATAATTAAAATTCCCTTCATTTTAATGAATACATTTTTTTTCAAAAGCAGATTAAAAATGCTCATCACTTGAATCCCAAAGTGAGGCTGAATTAGACAGTCTCAAATACAGGCCTAGTTTATCTTCTGGCTGCTGAGAGGTTCATGGGACACCACAGAAAAGTACCACGGGTTGTGGGCACTTTCTTTCCCAGAGCCTGAATGGCTTGGGAATGCATTAGAAATCAATCAGCTAAAGAAAAAAAAAAAAATCAGTCACTTGTCCACAGCAAATTAAAGAATAAACCCCTTGTAGACTAATGGCAAATTAAATCTTCCCATTGAGTATGACACTTTTGGCAAGGATGTCAGTTGGGGATGCCCTAAACCAGCAAGTTTAATGACCAGCTTAGCCAGCACCAGCCATGGACCTGTCACTCGGGGGAATCCACCAAAGTCTGGCATGACTTTGGAAACTGGTAATCTTACTAGTAGCTTATGTCCTGATGCACTAGGCTAAGAGGGAGGAGAGAAGATGGCCGCATGAACAGGGTCTCCGTCTCCCACAAGATGTAAGAAAGGAGCCCTACCTGCCCTCACTTTCAGGATGAATCTGTCTGACATCACCCATTTGCCTTCTCGATGGGCAGCACAGCGGAGGCAGAGCCGGTGGTAGGTCCGCTTCACATTTTTGATGGTGATGCCAGTCTTGGGGTTGGGGACGAATGTCAGGTCCTTAGGGAGAGATTTCCCATCACACTCCCTGAGGGAATAATTGGACACCTGTGGGTCTGTCAGAGGGCAGCGGACCAGTGTGTCGTTGTCTTCTTTACCATACAAGAGAGGGTCGACCAGGAAAAGAATGGCAGGATCTATGAAACAGAACAAAAAGTCAGCGCGTTGCATGGCTGGACATGGACATGTTTGTTTGTTAAGTAAGACAGCGTCTTACTATGCTGGCCTGGAACTTGTATGTAGACCAGGGCGGCTTCGAAATCACAGAGATCTACATGCCTCGGCTGGGATTAAAGGCTTTCACCACCAAAGGAAAATATTTTTAAAGGATGTTTAAAGCACTACAAGCTTATGTAACACAATGGCTTTCAATTTTTTTTTTTTTAATTTTAATTTACATGTATGAGTATGTGGTAGCTTGTCTGTATGTGGACCATGTGCACACAGACTGAAGACTGACGGGAAGGGGTGTCAGATCTCCCAGAGCTAGAGCTGTAAATGGTGTGAGTTCCCCAGAGTGGATTCTGGGACCCAAACTGCAATCCCAGTATAAACCAGCATGTGCTCTTAAAGACAGAGCTTCCTCTCCAGACTCCAACACACTGGCCTTTTCTGTGGTACTATGGATCAAAGGCAGGTCCTCAAGCTTATGTGGCAAGCACTCATTTGACTAAACAAGCTATCATCCCAGCCTCACAGTGGCACAGACTAGCTAAGGGTCTAAATGTGAAGGAAGGGTGTGCGCTCTGACCGCTTCGGCTAACTCAGCAGCCTCGTCAGACACGCAAGTGTCTGTGCAGCCCATCATTAAGCCTAATGGTGCTTTCATCACCACGTGGAAATTACAGAACACCTTCTCCAATGTCACCAGCAGCTCGGGGGTGGGCTTAACCATTCGGAAGCTCAACTGTGGCTTCTCAGTTGAGCACGTCTCCTCAGCTGCCCACTTACGGAAGGACGAGAGGTAGAACAGGCAGAGGCACAGCCAATTTCATGGCAATCTTGTGAGGCGGCTTTATCAACCCCTGTTGGAGCGCGCTAAGATTTGTATAATTGTGTCCCCCTCACAATCCCCTAAGGGGGGCTGCTCATCTTATCTAAAGACCACAGTGAGAAATGGAGGCGCTCGCTAGGCAGCAGCACATCTCCCAGGCACAGGAAATACATCTGCTGTATGCTCACAGAACCGAGAGCACGTTATAAATGGCAGGCCCGGTCCCAACTCAACCGGTGCTGGAACCAGGACTTTCATTTCCTGCCTTCTCATGTGTCCCTTAAACTGTCATTAGCTTTGTTTTTACATCACCCCAAGGAGACAGCCCTGCCAGGGGTTCTTGACATCCCGGCAAAAGCACACACACAAACTGCCGAATTGGTCTAGAAAATGAGGTAGAGGAACATAACTATCACGTCTCTTTGTCTTCTGTTTCCGAGAGGTTGTAATTGTTGAGAAGAACTGACCCCAGAAGAACTTACAGCTGATAAGGGACGCTTAGCTGTCCGAGCTGGTTTTCTGGGGTTTCCTCCCTGAAGAGTGAGCCAAGTCTTTTGAAGTGCTAGTCTGTTTAGGCCTTTAGAGGCCTTTGGTTCCCTGAAGTGTTTTTACTAAAGCGGGAATATTTAGTATCTCGAGGCATTAAAATGCAGTTTTCCCAAAGGGCCTAATTTATTCTTAGGGTTGACTCCAAGCACCAGGACAAATGGGCTAACCAGATTGTAATCCAGTTATGGCCTTGCAAACCCCCAGCTGGGGTCACACTCCAAGCCACTGTGAATCTAAAGATGGAGGAGGCCAGCAAAGGAAAACATTTACGTTGAGCCTTCTAGAACCTGTCACCTTAAAGTAGGAACAGCGACCCAGGAAGCCCAGCACTTACCTCTAACAAACACGTAAACAGAGCTTCTGAGTCCAGCACTGTTGATACACGTATATTTGCCTGTGTGAGTGGCCTCCGCTTTTTCCTGAACCCATTCATTGTGCTGACTCTCACTCATTCGTTTGATGGTCTCGAAAGTCCATTTGACGAAGGCAGGATCAACACACATCAGCCTGATGGTGTCGCCGGCTTCGACGATTAACTCTGGCTGTGCTGGCTGGATCGATGGTGGAGACAGCTCCCCTGGACTCACAGATGGCTGGGAAGTTCCTGCCAAGAAAAACAAGGACTGTGTTGAGTGTGAGCTGTCTTGGCGAAATAAAGCGGTTCTTCTAATATTGAGTTCCATCTTCTGTGTACGCTACAATAAAAATAGCCCTGCTATTTGTGGCTGGAAAGGGAATTCTGTCTAAAGTTTAAATTCATCTATAAAGTTATTTTCTGCAGCCTTCAATTAGTCCTGCGGGTCATAGTTGGTGTAGAGGCTGCCGTGTTGGATGTGCTTTCTTTGGGTCAGTCATGCACAGGGCTTGGACTGCTGACGGTCTGTCCTGATGGTACTGCTGCGCTAACGCTCACCTTAAAAAACACGGCAACATCTCACACAGTGGAAACCAGAAACAAAAACGATCCGCTGCCTACTTCGTGGGTAGCATGGACGTGACTGCGTCCTCAGTGATGTGACCACTGATACGTTGCCCTCCCTCAAGCCAAGAGCGAGCTCTGCTCATGCAGCTGTCCTCATTAAAGTCAGTGGGTCACCAAAGACAAACTAGGAAGACTTTGTATAAGTAAGAGGGGGGCTAGGGAAGAGGAGGTTGACAGGAATGGGAGAGGGGAGACGGGGAAGCAGAAGGCAGGTGTGATAAATACACACACACACACACACACACACTATAATATATATAGTGCGTGTGCATATGTGTCTGTGAAAAAGTACATTAAAAATAAGAGTGTACATGACAGGAAGACAGCCTTCTGTTTTTCAAGCGTTGGAATTCACCTATTTTCAAACAATACACCTTACGTGACAATGCTCACAGAAATAAATATCCACACATCTCCAAATGTCAAGGTAAAAATGATGACCGTATCTTGCGGATTAGACCCTGAGACAGTTTGCCTCACATGTCGGCTTCCAATCTGATCAACCGAATGCCCAGGAAGCCCACATCGGTGCGGCACACGATTTTGACACACATCTCAGAGTTAAGGAAAAAAAAACTCTCCGCTCCAGAAGCCAGGGTGAAAGGCACTGCCAAAATTATTGGAACTAAAAGTGGAGGGGTAGAACCAATCCCTAAAAGTTGCCCTCTGACCTCTGAAGGTACATGCATGTACACACACACACACACACACACACACACACACACACACACACACGTGCGTGCACAGTAATAATGAATAAAAAATGTTTTAAAAGGACTCTGCTCAAGCACAGACTAAGTGAAATACAGCTGTAAGTTCAGACTGAAGAAAAGGAGGTGGGCTGGACCTTGACCCCATCAGATGAGGTGGAGGTCGAAACTGCAGAGGACTAGGCTGCAAGGGGGAAGGCCTCCAGAAAGCCAGTATATGAAGCACCCGGCTGGAAAACAGTCCTTGATAGGGAAGGCTGAAGAGTTTGGAAGACCCACACCTGGCATAAGCCTGGTCCAACCTGCAGGACGATTGATCACTGGACAGGAATGACTTCAGGACGGAACCCCTAACAGCAAGGGCTCTACCAGACAAAAACCGGGGGTGGGGGAAGTCATGAAAAAGCTGGTTTTGTTGTCACTGTTTTTAAATCACCAAGGATGAGGGGAGGTGGAAGGAGGAAGGAAGGAGGGGGAAGGAGGGAGGGAAGGAAAGAGAAGAGAGATCAAGGCAAGATTGTGCTTTAGAAAGCGCCAGAAAGAAAAGGTGGGGTTGAGGCAGATACCACATGGTGAGACCACAGACAAGAGACTCATCCTCTAAGCCAGTTACAAAGAGACTCCTGGGAGCTGGCCAGGCACACACCTTTCATCCCAGCACTTGGGAGGCAGGGGCAGGAGGATGCCTGTAAATTTGAGGTCTGCCTGGTCTACATAGTAGGACCCTGTCTCAAACAACAAAAACAGAACAACAAAAGTAAATACAGCACGCACGCACGCACAACCTGAGACTCCTGGAATTCAATGGCACAATTTCAGTGGAGTGGGAATTTCTGCCTGTGCTGGGGCAGGCAGCTTCAAGTGCGGAGCTCTCCTCATGGCAGGAGACTGGAGAAAAAAAAATTAAATGTACAAGTGAAGACACCTGTAAAGTAAGGAACTCAGGCGGGCTACGCACATGTGCACACAGAAGGAAGGGACGCACTGCAGAGAAAGGCTCAAATTGTACTCTACGGGCTCATGAATGCACAATCAGCTTCAACCCCTGTCTAAATCCAGGCCAGCGGTTCACCTGGAAGAGCAACTGTGGTCCCACCGTGTCAAGCCAAAGTCACCCCAGAGCAAAAGACTCTGCCTAGGACAACAATGACAGGGATTACAGCCATCAGATGTCACTAAGCATCAGCAACCAGAGAGCTGTTCTAGGCTGACAAAGCCTCCCTGGGCCACCAGGCTTCACACCTCAATGGGGCGCAGTCTGCTTAAGGACACAGTTAAGGAGCAGTGAGGACAGTTATCAGAGGCCTGGGGAGCATTCAAAAGAAAAGTAGAGGTAGCCACAAAGGGGGGTGCTACTGTTTCAGTTACTTATATCCCAATTTATGTAGCCTCTTGTGGGAGGGAGGGAGGGAGGGAGGGAGGAACTAGCTCTAGTGAATGGACTATGCATGCTTCAGGCACTGACACCAAATTTAATCCAAAAAATTTAGTTGATGCCTTACATCCTTTTGTGAAATTTAAAAATCATTGCCACTAGAAGTATTCAAGTTTTATTTCCAAAAATGACTTGTAAGTTCAACCTGCATAGACAATATAAAATAAAAAGTTTTATTAGGGTACAAGTGAAGGTAATATTTAGATTGCTTTGTTTCCAAACTAAATTCTATATTGTTATCATGTAGTAACAGAGATTCAGATTTAGAGAAATAGAGATTCACATTAAAGGAGCATCCCTCAGAAAGGTACTCCAGGTTTACAGGGATGCTCAGGGATAAGAGGGCTTGTAGAACAAGTCTGAGGCCTCAGCACAGCATAAAAAGCCAGGCATGAAAGAGCGCCTGCCCCTGTAGCTCCAGCAAGGCAGGCAGAGATCCCACCCAGGAGCTCACTCTCCGGCTGGCCTAGCCCATGCAGCTGCCTCCAGGTCAGTGAGAGACCATCTCAGGGGAGTGGATGACAAACAGCAAAGGCAACACCTGAGGTCCTCCTCTGACCTCTGTGCACAGGGGTGTATGTGCCCATTTTTACACACACACACACACACACACACACACACACACACACACACACACACAACTGAGCTGTGAAACCACTCTGAACAACTTGTCAACTTGGCCATCTTTTGTCTACACTGGGATTTTCCTATCACCCAATGTGATCCTTAATTTCAGGTGGCTGTGACTAGGAGATAGAGTTACGTTCTTGTCCCGGCACATGTTAATGAACCAAAAGAAAATGACCTATGATAAAACTCATCACTCCTGGGGCTGAAGAGATGGCTCAGAGGTTAAGAGCACTGACTGTTCTTCTAGAGGTCCTGAGTTCAATTCCCAGCAACCACATGGTGGCTCACAACCATCTGTAATGAGATCTGGTGCCCTCTTCTGGCCTGCAGTCATACATACAGTATACATAATAAATAAATAAATCTTAAAAAAAACAAAACAAAACTCACCACCCTAGGGACCGACTGTGTGTGTGTGTGTGTGTGTGTGTGTGTGTGTGTGTGTACATAAACAGACAGCAATGGAAAAGACACCAGTGCAAAAGGAATGTCAACACCTCCTCTGCTCACAGCCTCTTCAAGTGCTTACAGTGTCTTTTCCTATTATCTGTGCAAAATTTGCCCAAAATCAAGGCAACAGATGAAGGCAGGGGTTCAAATGTACTCGACGGCAACATCCCTAACACTATTCAGCAGAGCCAAAAGGCAAAAAAAGACCACAGTTGTCTACCAACAGGTAAAATGTTGGGTGTTGGTGCAACGAAATATTAGTAAGCCGTAAAAAAAAAGAACACAGCGCTGACGCACACCACAACATGGGAGAGGACACACATGGATGCATGACCTCCCTTACATGACGTACACGGAGCAGGGCAGTTCAGAGGCAGACCGTAGCATGGAGGAGGGGGGTGGGGATGAAGAGACCATTTAACAGAGGACAGCTCTGTCTGGAGGATGAAGAGGTTCTGGAACTGAGACGGAATGGTGACTGTCCCACACTGTTTACTCGCTCTCATCATCGCTGAACTAGGTAACTTAAAGAAACACACTCTATGTCATAAATATTGTATCCTCGTTGTTTTGTTTTGTTTAAAAAAAAAAACCTAAAATCAAGCCGTGGGTGGTGGTGGCGCACACCTTTAACTCCAGCACTCGGGAGACAGAGGCAGGCGGAGCTCTGAGTTCAAGGCCAGCCTGGTCTACAGTCAGTTTCAGGACAGAGAAATCCTGTTTTGAAAAACAAACAAAAACATAAAATTAAAATAAAACATAACAAGCAAACACCCTTGACAAGCACCATCTAAGCCTCCTTTCTCCTCCGGCGGCCCTGCCTCTTTCCTACATGACATTATCACCTCTGGTGGAGCCTGATGAGGCCCCCAGTGTGTGGCTTCCATTGTGTCATTAAAAACAAAAGCAAAAAACCATGGAACTCCTCACTGCCTGCTGGTCTGCCCACATACGTTCACACTGCACCTTCCAGGAAGTAGCCAGTGTTGATCACAGTTCTTTTAACTCCGAGCAGACCCGGAAGCTCACGGTGACCCTGTTACAGGCTGGAGCCCAAAGCATTTGTGCCCCAGGGTAGCCAACTGCTACTCACACTGCCCCGGGTCACCTGCTCTTTACCCCCAAACCTGCTTAGGATATGTACTGATAGTGTATCAATTACGTGTATGAAGTACGTGCTGTAAACACACACACACACACACACACACACACACACACACACACACAGACACACACAAATGTGGGCATGCGTGTAAGGGAGAAACAGCTGAAGGCTCATGATTAGTAGAACCTGTAAGAGGTGCCTCCACTAGCAGATCTACTGTTGGATTTAATGTGGGTGACACGTTTAGATTAGATTATGATTAGAGGGGCCTCCAACTTGCAGCCTGCATTCAGCGTGTCTGCAGAGGACTTGGGGGAACTAAATTAACATCCAGAGCCTGGTGTATGTACTGTGAGGGTGGCTACTCAGAAGGTTCCTGAGGATTTCTCTGGAACTCGAAAGCAACCCAAATCTCAAAGAAAAGAATTTGTTCCTCTATTGCGTCCTCTGTTGAAGATACGGTATGTCGTATATCCATTTTCATTTTATTTTTTTAAGAAAAATAAAATGCCTGAGGCATAGCTGCATTTGTTACAATGTGTCAGTTAACAAAACCAAGTCCAGACTGTCCACATGGACTGACCAAGCCTGCTGGTTCCCCGGTCCTACGGTAGTGATTGGCTCCTATTAGCCTTGACTTCTAGGGCCTTATTCTTGGACAAAGGACAATGCCTGCAAAGCCTGGATTTCTAGCTGGGGTTAAAAGTGGGGAAGTCATTTCAAAGTCTTTCTACCTTTGGGAGGTGAATATAAGGAACCAGGTAAAATGATGGTTTGGAAGGAAACCCACACAGAGGGGCCTCGTCTAGTTTTGGGGAAGTAGGCCAAGAGAAGACAGAGCCTCTACCTTGTAGTTCAACTGCCCCTCAGTTTCTGTACTGTTTGGTTACAGTTTATAATAAAAAGAAACACTAATGATGTGTGTGTCATATTGTTTCTGACATACTTTTACAGCCCCATAGGAATATCATGATAAGATCCGAGATGGAAGGATCCTAGTAATTGCCCACAACACCCTGGAGACCTTACAAAGATGATACTGGGAATAGAACAAAGCTGGGGCAGTGAGGAAGAGCTCAGTGAATGTCACACGGGCCCTCAAACCACTCCCGGGGTAGGGGGACTCTGGTTCACCCACACAACTAAGGGAATCCAGGCCACACAGGGCCTAGACTCTCTGCATGCTGTATGCAGAGGCCAGCTCCTTCGGCACAGATCTGCGCATAACTAAAACTCGCTGCTGATGGGGCCCCCAGAGGCCTGTGCGGAGCCAGACAATATGAATGAAATCAAGACAGGAGGTGAGTGAGCTACATGTCACACACTGAATGAAGACTATTGTGCTGCCCCAGATAGACCAAGAAAGGCTCCAGGGGAAGGGGCCATGACATCTGAGTCTGGGGAATCGGCACATGCATTTCAGGAAAAGAGTGACTTCTCAAAGTAGATGACACCAGGGACTCAGGGTCAGCTACTCCTATGAGGGCCTGAATGTGAAGCAGCCCTCAGCAGGGAGCTCTCTGCCTCTGCAGCCTCAAGTTTCTTAGAGATCAGGGACAAGAGCGTGCTCAATAAATGCACGGAGGGGCAGGGAAATGAGAAGGCACATCACAGTGCGTGTGTTTGCTCACGGTTTATTGAAGGTCAGCTCCAATTTGTGGCGAATAACTTTATCCTTTTATATTGTTTTACATATTACACAATAAAAGATAAGAAAAAAAATCAAATGTACCTGGGGGTAGCATGCACTTTGAAATAGAACTAACAACTTTATGCCCCAACCACTAGGACTTTACAAAATATCTTCCTGGTCAAGTCTGAAACACACTCACACATGCATTAGACACGGACACACTTTCTGGGTAATATTCAACCCAGTCATACAGAGATAATGGCGGAACTGGTAGAATCATTGTTAAGGTCACGTAGGTTTAAACAATACTGTAAATAAACTTAGATATCATCTCCTAGGCCCAGGCCCTGAAAACAATCCCTTTGTTTAAATCAAATTTCTGTTTAGCTTTTAGAGGGGGGATATTTAGAGTCTGTGCAAAGTCTGCCGGATTTATGAGCCAAATTGACGTTTCAAGCAATAGAAATGCAACCACTTGCAAGTCGGCTTGAAACTCACAAAACGACAAGGCATCTTGGCAGGATACTTTTAAAAGCAGCTCCCACGGCAGTGTGCGTCAAGGTTGGCCTAAAGATGAGCCTGTTTGCAGAAGAGAGCTGAAGGGGAAGAAATTAAATATAATAAAATGGGCACGTGGCTCATCAATGCACCAGGTGTGAGCTGTGTCTCCACAGTAACTCTGTTCAACTAGGGGAATGCTGAGGGCCAAGAACACCCCGCCCACACCCCACCAGGCAGGAGGCAGACTCACAGCCAGAGGTCATTACCAAACCCTGAAGCTAGTGCTGGTCAAAGGACTGGCTGTGCATGGTCGGTGGTTCACCTTAGGAGGGGTCAGAAGCAATCCTCAGTGGAAACTGAGCTTTGGCTCTTAGTAGGGTTCTTTCTTACCAGGACTCAGACACCTGAGAGAGACAACCATTTTTTGTTATTGTTGCTTAAAAATCAAATAGGCTTTGTATTAGATCTTTTTGCCCAACTGTGGGCTAACAGGGTTCTTAGTCTCAGATAGGATAAGCTAAGCTAGATGTATGATAGGCTGAGCATATTAATCAGGTATATTTGAAACTTCTAATGGTTTTATAACTACTGTAACTGGAGGAATAGCTACGCTCAAGAGAATTGACCTGAGAAATGGAGTGTCAGCAAAAATCAGAAAGGGGTTCCTAGGGTTCAGAGTTCAAGTGGAAGAAAGCAAATGTCCAGGCTGAGGGTGGGATGACAGAGGGTAACAAGGGGCTCAAGTGTGAGCCAGCCTCTAGAAGAAGAGAGTTTTGGCTGGAAGTTAGGGCTGGGAAGGCCATCCCAGGGCCTGCCGCTCCATAGGAAGGGTAGGGAGCCAAGCCTAGCTGCCACTCCAGGAACAGGACTAGAACAAAGCCAGCTTAGAAACAAGAAAGGGCCTAGCCAACAGCCAGTGAGACATGAGCAGTCCATAGGAGGACAGCCAGGTGAGACGGGTATGTCTGGGTACTTGAAGGGACTCCAGGCGGGCTGGCCCTGGACAGTGAAGAGACAAGACAACACTCATGTTTTAGGCCTCTGGGGTAGGATGATGGCCGTGCCAAGTAATTAGAAGAAAACAGATTTAGGAACATTTGAACCAGTGAGATGGCCAGGCCCTAGAGATTCGAGCATAGGAGAGGCGAGGGCACACTCATTCTTACTGGCCCAGAAAGTAACTAAGGGTATCTGTGAAATCACTGGGGTGGCGGGGGGGGGGGGGGGGGGGGGGGGGGGGGGAGGAGGACTACAGAGGCCCGTGCTATCAAGGGCAGGACCCAAGGACACTGAAGGAGGGAGGAGATTGACGATGGGGTATTTCAGGTGGATGGTGCACATGGAAGAGACACTCCAGGGGCAGCTGGGAGAGAGTGACTCCCGGGCTGCCGCATGAGGCCCAGGGGTACAGGAGTCCCTAACGGCTCAAGGGCACCAAAGTCAGGGTGCGACACTGTGGCAAGCCTCCCACTGTTTAGACCCAGTCTTTTCAGGAAAATATCTGTGGTACAAGGGAGATGAGGCTCTCTGCCTGGTCCTACAGAGGAATCCAAGTGGAGAAATGACAGTGGAGATGAGGCCTGGCTGATGTACCCAGATTTCATAAAATAGTGGGGAGCTGGGCCCAGTGGGGCAAGCCTGCTGTCCCATTGCTTAAAAGGCTGAGATGGGGGACCCAAGGATCTTGGAAGAAGCATAGTTCCCCAGGGCTAGAAAAGGAAGCCCCCCCCCCCCCACACACACACCCAAAACAGGAGTGCCCTTGCTCTGAAGAGGTAGGGCTAAGAGGTTACCCTCTCCACCCTCCCTCCTCCTACCTGCTCAGCTGCATGGGGACTTCAGCTAGGTGGGTCCACCTGCAGCTTGGGCCCTTCCTGCCTTGGCTGTTGAGAGAAGGAACTCGAAGGAACTCGGCTTCAGCAGCTCCCCCAGTTTCTGCCTTAACCACATGAACAAGTCCAAGGCTAATAAATCGCCTTTCCTGTAAGGTTCATGTAGTCTTGCATCTCTGGTTCTGGGGGATATGGGGCTTTGTTTTGGTTGTTGTTTTAATCCTTTGAGATGAAATCTCGCTATGTTGCTCAGGCTGGTCTCCAATGCCAGAGCTCAGGTGACAACCTCCCCCCCCCCCTTCCATCTCTGTCTCTTGAGCAATAGGGACTGACTACAGGCGGGCACCATTGGGCTGAACTCCTGGCTATGACATTCCAGATCCCAGGGCAGACCGCCTACTCTGCCGTTAAGTATTTCTCCACTCAGATTCCTCCACAGAGCCCTGTGGGGCGCTTCATAGGAGCGGGATGTGCCCCGCCCCCCCCCCACCCCAAAATCCTAAGCAAGCTATCTGGTGGCAAAGAAAGAAGATGCCCTCGGGCTGCCTGTGCCTTCTGAAGAGCAGACCCGAGATCAAAGCCATGTCACATGTTCTGCTGCTACCAAGGGACTGACAAGGACCGGGAGGTTTTTACAATTGCGGCATTCAGCACAGCCTCGCGCTGATTGAAGGACATGGGCCAAAATGTGGACTGTTTGGTTTCGCTGTGATTTAATATTTGTACATTTTAAATAAAACAAATAACTGCCTCTGTCTGTTTTCAAGCAACTAGCGAAGGATCATAGGGAATGCACCAGGTAGAGACATACAGATGTTCTGACCTTTCCTGACCAAACTCTCCTCACCTAAGAATTGAAGTTCAAAAGTCTCAGGAGCACTAAGAAAAGTCCAGGGTCTGCTGGGGACATAGCTCAGTGGGTCATGTCAGCCTAGTTTGCCAAAGGTCCTGGGTTCAACTCTTGAGTACCTCTTATACTGGAGTGGGGCATACAAGCCTGGAAACCCAGCCCCTCCAAAAGGTTGAGCAGGAGAGTCAGGAGTTCAAGGTCATCCCTGACCTCAGCCAGCCCTTGGCCCACCTTGGGCTTGTTGAGAGCTTGTCTAACATTCTCACGGTACAGAAAACTTAGATCGTTGCTCTTAAGGTGTCTGCCTAAAATTCCAGGGGCTAGAAAGACAGCTCAGCAGGCAAGGAGCTTTGCAGGAGGCCTGGTGAGCTGAATTCAATCCTGGGACCCACATGATGGAAGGGATTGACTCCGGAAGTTCTCTTCTGACCTCCACACATATGTGCTGTGGCACACACATGCCCTTACACCACACACAAAGTAAAGAAATAAAAATTAAAGATAAATATAATTTTTAAAATTTTTTTTTGCAAAGTCCAGGACCTATAATCAAATACTTAGAACCTAAGGGGTAGAGGTAAAGAACTCACTCCCCTTAAAGACTTAGGGGCTGGACACAGAAGGTCCATAAATGCCTTGTGGCACAGCTAAGGGCCACAGGTCAGTAATTCCTGGTCCACACCCACACTTCAGCGAAGATTCTTAATTGTTTTTTTTAGAACTTCTTCCAAATATACAGTTAGCAGAAGTACAGGCTTTCCTAGGAAAATATTTTCCTTTAAAATAGTCCCTGCTCAGTCATCCTAAGAAAAATCTAACTGGGTGTCTGAGGAAGCAGGACCCTCCGCTCCGCCCCACCCCCATCTCAAAGACTCAAAGACAGGAAGCTTCCTTAGTCATTATGAACGTGGTCTTTGGGGAGTCAGATAAGCCCTGGGTTTGACAAGGACGACATATGTGGATGTATCACAGAACAAAGAGGAGAAACTTTCTCACTTCCACTGGGTTTCCCCCACACACCCCCCATCCAGCCCAGCTCCTGCTATAAATATGGAGGTTTCTGTGTTTTGATTTCTGGAAAGCACTCACTGAAATGTGCACCAGATAAGAAGCGTTAGGAGTGGTCTCTAATAAACACCCTAAAAAGAGACCCAGCCTTCTGCTCAGACAGACAGACAGCTGGGGATGGCGTCCAGGGCCGTCCATTTCTTTCAACATTAACTTCCTTAACTTAAAGAGCAAAGCAGGAAACGGGTCAAGAAGAGAGGCAAGAGTCACAGGGCAGTCGGACTCCAAGCCACAGGCAGCTCCAAGCACAGGCCTGCTCCCAGCAGCCTCCCAAGCTGCACAAACATGCCCGCAGGGATCAATGCAGGCGCTGCCACAGATCCAGGTCAGGACTGCTGTCTGTCTTCACTGTGGCAGGAGTGGCCTGTGCACACGGATACAGCACTGCTGGTACCCTCCCGGCATGTGTGCTCCCTCGGGAGTCTTAGAATCTGCCCAATACCAATTCTGCAGGCCGAGGAGGGAAAGGAAAGGTGGTGACCGTGACAAACAGAAACTTTTGCAAATAAAGCTTTGGAGACCCCAGGCTCTAGTTCTAATCCTACAGCATCAAGTTCTTATGGTGTCCAAGGAGACATCAGGTAAGAAATGATTAACAGGCTCACACATCCGTGTGTATGTGTGTGCACACATACATATGCACATGCATATGGCAACTGGGGCATTTCAGAAATGTATTAGATAAAATATGCGTACTAATTAATGATGTCTAGCCATTTGTAAGTATGAGGTTGAATGGCATTAACTACATTCACATTGTTGGGCAATTATCATCGTTCATTTTTATAAATTTTCGTCTTATCAAACAGAAACACTGCCCGATAGCCACTAACTCTCTACTCCTTTCTCCCCCAGCTTCTTTCCATCCTCCATGAATTTGGCATTCTAGGGACCTTGAGGAAGAGTACTCCTACACTACTTGTCTGTTGTGTGACTTGTTCGTTTCCCTCGTCATTACTCTGTGGCGTGTCAGAACTCTATCCCTGTTCAAGGCCGAATAATGTTCCATGGCACGTATGTATGTGCCACACTTCTTTCTCCCTACTCATCCTGACGTTTGGACGGTTTCCCTGAGGCATTTTCAACTATGATCAACACTTTGGAAACGCCTCTCTGATTTTGCTAGCTTCGAAAAGATGCTAGGAATTAATTATACTCGACTTAACTAGATGAATATGCTAATTTTCTTCATAATGGGCAAGTCAATACAGTTGACTCATAAACATACTCTGAAATCTACTTTTGAGGGACCTGTCAAATAAGGAAAAGTGTGTCTTCCCTGTTCCTGCACAATACAGCAAACAGGAAATTTCCCTTCTACTGCAACCGTCAAGATGTCATTTTCCAGAAGTGGAGGGGGGAGGGCAATAAAGCAGAAATGTTTTCAACAAGAAATTTTATCTGAGGCAGTTGCTGAAGCAAAGGGCAGTGGTGACTGCTCTGCCACCAGACTTCAGTTCCTTGAAGGGTAACAGTGCCCTGTGGCGCTGGCTAACAGGCTGGGGCATCTCCCCAGGGACCCATTGGGTATCCCCTCTCTACCCTTCCTTCCTGTTACCTTGCCAAAGGGGAGAGTCTGTTCTGTCGGTGCTAGAGAGATTTCTAGGAAGACAGTGAGCCTGATCAGAACCTACAGAAGTTAAGGGGCTCCCTAAGGAACAGGAAGCACCTTTCTTGGTCCTTCCCAGAAAGAAGAAAAGCAACCCTCTAGTCGAGGACAGAGGGTCAGCCTGGGTGGCCTGCACGTGCCCGTGAAACCAGCAGATGAGACGCTCTTCCCCGGGAAAAAGAAAAAAGCAAGTATCAGATGTTAGCAGTTGTAGCCTGGGGTTCTCTACGCTCATCTTGCAGCTTTTCTGTACGTTTGCAATTATCCACCTCACCCCACCTAAATAAAGAACTTTAAGGGGCGGAGGGCGGGGTCCAACTGTGTAACTTTATACAGCACTTTTTAAAGTCTAGACCAGAGGGTGTAAGTGACAGGTGCTGCCCTAAGCTTGGGACGGCAGGTGACACCCACAGGAATATAGTGACTCAGGGTAGGAGGATTTTAGAGCCAGACACAGGGATCCCAAGCCAAGGCAACAAAGCTTTGGGGAAGCCCACTGGCCTCTCAGGCCCCAATGGCGATGTCTGCAAGTCATGCATGGGGCTGTTCAGGATCTTTCTATCATCCCTAAGTCCTTTAAGAACTTATACTTGTTAAAGCTCCCACTGTTGCTGCTGGGATCACTAATGTGACAGCCAAAGGCTAAGGGACCTGAAGTCTCACAAAAATCACAAAGAAGACCACTCCCTAAGCCCAGGACAAGCAGGAAGATGGGGTGGGAACGGTGGTTCAGAGTGCACTGAGGTACCTGAGGATGGACGAAGTCACTAAAACAAAGGACACAGGAACCAAAATCACATGCCTTTGGGGTAACAGTGTCCCTCGTCAGCTATGTACGCCACAGTTATTACAGTTATTATACAATTCTTAAAAACCTGAGCTTTCGTTCCTAAATTTACTCAATCAAGTGGAAGTTTACAACAGGTATAAGAAAGTATGGTGAGGTGACTATGATGTGTAACTCAGTGTCGCAGGGCTTGGCTAGCACACTAAAAGCCCTTGGCTCCATCCTTAGCATTGCAAAAACAGTATATAGAAGCCGCAATGTAAAATACACACACTCCAGTAATCTTCAAATAGTCAACAGATTTCTAGTTTCTCTACCCAAAGCAAGATTCCCACAAGTGCATGAGAATTTTTACTCTATAGGTCTTGAAATACCATCTTCAAAAAAACAGGCTTAAGGCTATGCTGTTTTTGTAAATGACGAGCGTGAATGTTACGGCAACTCTTCGCATAAAGACCAATGAAGCCGAGTCTCTTATTTTAGACAAATGCCCCCATCTTGAGCTCTGCTGTCGCTGAGATGTAGCTCACAAGCCATCACCTTCTAAGGAAGGGAACACAAAGGTTTAGCCAGGACAAAACAAACTAAGGCGAGGAAGTGTATCTTTCTTCTTTTCATTTTTATTTGTTTATGTGTGTGTATACCTGTCTGTCTGTGTATAGTTTGTGTGTGTATATCTGTCTGTCTCTGGTGGGTGGGTGTGTGGGTGTGGGTGCCTGTCTGTCTGTGTATAGTTTGTGTGTCTGTGTGTGTGTGTGTGTGTGTGTGTGTGTGTGTGTGTGAGTCTGTGTGCAGACACCTCAGAAGCCAGAAGAGGGCATTGGATCCCCTGAAGCTGAGGTGTTTGTGAGCACCAGAGCTGGTTGCTAGGATCCAGCTGATTCCTCTGGGGAAGCATTCAGCACTTTTAACCACTGAGCCATCTCTCCAGCCCCTGCATGTCTTTTCTATCACTGTGTGGGAAGAACAGGACACCCCAACACCCCACTTCTGTGCACAAAGGAGGAGGCGGTGCTCAGAAGCCCTGGGGGAGACAAGACAGCACTCATTTCTATGAAAACCTGCCCGCACCTTTTCCGGTGCAGACTGCTGGCCTCTGGCCCTGTGTCATGACTCCTTCCTTAAAGTTCTGGTGTTGATGGAACTGCAGGTGTGTCTAGGTATGGCTGTCCCTTAGGCTGTAACTCTCTGCCTCTGTGCTTTTAGCTGCACAAGAGGAACAGAGACACGTAGTAATGGTCAGCACACAGTGGGCAACCACCAGCACACCTCTAACTTATTCCAGTGGCTTGTTCAGCGGGATTTGGGAAGGGGATGGGGGGCTGTTGTTGGAGACAGGGTTCTTCTGTGTAACAGCCCTGGCTGACCTGGAACTCGCTCTGTCATCCTCAAGAGTAACCTCTTCCTTCTGCCATCCCCCTGGAAGACTGACACTCCAGAATGTGCTCTCTTAGGTACTCCGTGGCCAGAACCAAGGTTAAAACCAAGGAAGAAACTGCTACCGTAATGGGGCCAGCTGCCAGTCAAGCTAGACCAGCTTTTGTAAGAAACTGGGCAAAAATCAGATAATTAGCATGCAGCCTTAAATCATTGTGAAGACTGTACTTCACCTCCATTCCCATCATTCAATCCTGCAAAAAATACCACACTGAAGTCTTGCTATGGGCTAGGCCCGTGGAACAACAGTGCACAAGACCTCCCCACCCCGATCAGTGCAGGTTATACTGAGCTCCTGGTTGGGCAATAGACCGATAATTATACATTTGTATAATTACCTTGCGATAAAGTGTGAAGAATCGGGCAGCACAAGTGAGCTGGCCTGACCCACCCTAGGGGTGGAAGAGCAAGGGGAGATGCACGGGATGGAAACTGGGGTGTACCAGGAGGCCAGGGAGAAGCCCTGTGCCCTCTGTGCCCTAGGCCGTGAGCAGAGGGCAGGAAGCCACATACCTTAGAGGAAGCCAAGGGAACTCTTGAGTGCAAAGCAGGAGGCAGGTGTGGCAGTATAGAACCAGGCTACCCAAGAGGATGTCTGTAGTCCCCATGTATGTGAGCAATTGGGGCGGGGGGGGGGGGAGGACTCTCCAAAAGCTTGAAATCAAGGCAGGTGTCAATCTTATTTATCCTCTCAAAGTATCGCCTCTAGAAAGGTCTCGGTTTCTCCGGCACCGCACATGCGTGCTTCTGGAACCTGTGCACACTCAGTCCTCAGTGCTTCAGTTTTCTGTCTTCCTGTCTGGACTAACTGAAACTCCTATCTATCTTTCTTAGGCTGACAGAAGAAGAACTGAGAATTGCACCCTGGCTGAACTTCAAGGGACTCAAATGGCTCTGAGCTCTGTGCTGCGATGAAGCCCAGCCATTCTAACACGCGTAGTCAGAGGTTCTCAACCTTCAGCCTGCAACGGCTTCCCCCATGGCCTTGTTGAAGGGCCTGGGGAGCCATGCTCTTACTGTTTCCAATGCAGCAGGTTTGGGGGAGGAGGGTGCTGGCATCTTTACCTGGTGCCGAGGCGCTACTGATGTGGCTGGTCCTGACAGCAATCGGAGAACTGGTAGCCCCCTGCCCTACACAGTAGTCAGACAGCTAGCAGAAGAAGAAACCCAGAGTCGGGCCATTAGCGTAGCAAGAAACTGTACCAGGATCTCTATCTTGGAACTCAAGTCAAACCTGCAGAAACAGATTTTCTTGAGTGAGCGAATCTGCCTGGCTTTTACACCTAGAAATCGGCCTCGCACTGGGTCCCCCTGACAAGCCTTGGCAGCCAGTCACGCACAGATTTCTCAAATCCCCAAGCTTTCAAGTGGGAAATGTTGCAGAACGCACCAGTCAGGACTCCAGAACAGTGCCACTGGTGACAAAGACAACTTCTGCAGCACATCAGACCTCAATCTGGCTCAGTGAGTCAGAGGGCCTGGCACTCCATCCATCCTCCCATGCCCCCGCCCCCGCCCCGGGGACCTCCGACCCATTCTCTTCCATCAAGGAGGACAGGGGTCCCTTACACAGACCATGCTCTTGAACAAGACCATTACCTCTTGCAAATAGGAATAACTGCTACCTGCTGGAGAAGCAGAACCTGAGTTGATGTTTTCCTCAGAGAACTCTAAGGGACCCCGGCTGCCATATGGAACTACTTTCTTTTCAGAGCCCCATCATGCTGGTGTAACAACACGGAGGGGGGGGGGGCGCTGAACTCTCCTCAGAGCCCTTGCCAAGCAGTTGTCTGTCTGTAGCATTGCTAACCTGTCTAATAAACTTCCTGCCCTCAACAATCTGTCTCTGTCCATTCAGAACTCTACTCCCGATACCTTTCATCACCTAGCAAGCATTTCTTGGTTAGGCAGATACCAGTCACTGTTTTTCCTCCATTGCTAATCAGATAACTGTCCTGCAACAGTTAATTCTACAGCCATTCTACATTCAAATACACAGAATAGAAAATAATTAGACCCAAACAATTGCATTGGTTTAAAAGCACACTAATGGACAAAATTGGTGTATTCAAATTTGATTCAACATTCATCAGGGAGGCTTGCTGGTCAATTTGCTTAATGAGTGTTCACTTTTCTCTTAAATTTTCTGGGGTGACATTCTCTCGGAGCAACACATTAAAGCCTGCTTCCCTTCTGGAAGGAATTCTTAATGGGTGGGTCCCTTGTGTAAAATGATCTCACTGCCTGCAGGAAACAAGAGTAAATGCCTGAAACTGGCCCAGAATCGAGAAAAACAACAATAAACAACAACAAAACCTTCCAGTATGTCCACTGAGAAAGTGTCCCTTCCTACACTGCTTTAGACTATGGCCGGCTATAGACTGAGGGTTGGGAAGAGAGGCCAAGTCTAAAACAGCAAGCTTTTGTTTGCTTGAGACAGTCTCTCTATTCGGTCCTGCCACTCCCTATGTAGACCAGGCTGGCCTCCAACTCACAAAGATCCTCCTGACTCTGCCTCTCAAGTGCTGGGGTTAAAGTCATGCAAGGGTGCATGCACCCACTCCCCCCTATGCCTGGCTAGTTACTTGTTCATATGATGATTGAAATCAATCGACAATTAGGAGAAACCACATTTGGAGGGAGAAAAATTTGGTAATTTTTCAAGCCCTGGCAACAATTTTTTTTTAAATGGCTATAATTAGAAATACACAAATATTTTCTACTGGGTGGGGGGGGGAGGAAAAATGCACCCAATTAGGTAGCAGTGATACCTGTATTCAATGGCATTGAAAGTATAGATGTGGCATTAATGCTTTGAAGACTATAAAATGACTGTCTCCTTCAGAGCTCCCAGACAGACCAACAAACGCAGTGTCAGACCTTACAAACGTTCCTCAAAGACAACAGCTCCGGAATGAGCTTCCTGCTCCTTGATGGTTTCCACTGCCATGTTTTGTTGTAAACAATAAGCTTAGACAGCTGATGTCAGGAGGCCAGGAAGTATTTGTTTCCACACTAATCTGTTTTCAGATAGTTTAACAAACGCAACTCTTGTCTCCGACAAATGTTTTTAAATTGTACTTTAAAAAGGAGATTGTGTTTTCAACTGCATCAGCCAATCTTTTAATGTTTCACTTTGGTCCAGGCCTGGCAAATCCATAAATTAACAAACAGTAGGGTAAAAGGGGGCCCCAGAGTCAGCATCAGGGGTAGTCACAACACTGGGTAGAGAGCAGAAGCCAGACTTTAGATGACATCACAGCCCTGTGTGACCCAGTAGGCAGGGCCCCCAGAGTATGACATCACAGCCCTTGTGATCTAGTGTGTGGTGCCAAGAGTATGACATCACAGCCTTGCGTGACCCAGTGGGCAGGGCACCCAGAATATGACATCACAGCCCTTGTGATCTGGTGTGTGGTGCCCAGAGTATGACATCACAGCCCTGCGTGACCCGGTGGGCAGGGCACCCAGAGTATGACATCACAGCCCTTGTGATCTGGTGTGTGGTGCTAAGAGTATGACATCACAGCCTTGCGTGACCCGGTGGGCAGGGCACCCAGAGTATGACATCACAGCCCTTGTGATCTGGTGTGTGGTGCCCAGAGTGTGCAGAGTGGGGACAAACTACCATCAGCAAACGTAGCTCAACCACACAGCTCATTCTGAGAAGACACAGTGAGCGCAGGGAGACTGTGAAGCCATGTCCAATGTGCCGGGGTATTCCGGAGGGAGGGAGGGAGGTTCCATCCCTACAAACTAACAACCCCAGATAAAGCCCAACGAGAGAGACAATGGTGGGGATGGGATCTAACAGAATAGGGGCAAGAAATAGAAAGAGAGGCCTGGACAGAGTGGCTGGGGACAGGCCCGGATGGCAGTAAGGCTACCGTTGAGTGACAACAAGAGCGGATAGCTGGGCCTGCAATACTTAGGACACAGTACTGGCCTGCCTATTTCAAAGAGCAGGAGAGAGAAAAACTAAAAGCAGAATAACATCTCTAGTGTAGAAAACTAAGTCTTTCAGCTGGCAGCACCCCACCCCCCAATTCCAGTATGCAGGAGGTGAGGGGCAAAGAATCGAGAGTTCAAAGCCAGCCACAACTAAATAGTGGGTTTGAGGCCAGCCAGGGAAATATAAGACCCTATCTTTAAAACACACACACACACACACACACACACACACACACACACACACACACGACTGGCATAGTGGAGCATAGTTTTAATCCTAGCACTCAGGAGGTAAGGAAAGCCAGATCTTGTCCTGTGATTGATACAGCTTGAACTTATGAGAACTTTACCCATGTGACCTTCTTAACCCTTAGAGTATAAATTGCACGAGGCTCTGAAGCAAGCTGACTACTGCATGTGACTTTGGTCTGCCTCATTTATCAGCTCCACATTCCCAGGTCTCACCACCTCTAGAGAGTAACAGTTGGCATCCAGCACACACCTGTAATCACAGCCTAAGGGGGGATGGAAGGAGACAGGATCGCTGAGCCTTACTGCAGTCCAGCTGAGAAAATCCAAGCTATAGATGCAGGGAGAGACCCTGCCTCAAAGGAATAAACAGGTGGAGAACAACAGAGAACACCGGGTGCCCTCTTCTGATCTCACTCACAAGCATACGTGTACATATGCACACATGTAGGTATGCATATACTCACAGACACACACAAGCAAATAATTTTAAAACTTGGAAGATTGAGAAAAATGAAAATTTTAAAAGTGGACATGAAGAACTAAAAAAGAAAATCAGAAATAAAATACAAAATACAAGAACAAATAAAAGTGAATATGTTGCAGAGTACAGTGTGGCCCTTCCTGTAATCCCAGAATTTGAAGCCACCCTGGACTATACAGAAAGACCCTGGGATTTTTTTGTTTTGTTTTGTTTTGGTGGTGGTGGTGGTGGTGATGGCAGCAATATAGTAGGGGCAGGAGCTGTGTGTGTGTGTGTGTGTGTGTGTGTGTGTGTGTGTGTGTGTGTGTGTTATGTGTGTGTGGCAGGTTATGTGTGTATATGTGTGGTGTGTGTGTGGCAAGATGTGTATGTGTCTGTGTGTGTTTGTATGTGTGTGGTGTGGGGGGAGGGCAGTGTGTGTGTATGTGTGTGTGGCAGGGTATATGTGTGTGTATGTGCAGTATGTGTGTGTGGCTGTGTGTGTGTGTGTGTGTGTGTGTGTGTGTGTGTGTGTGTGTTTTAAATACTGAGGACGGAGCAGGGGTGGCAGCATACCTCAAACAAACTGGATGATTTGAATCTAAACAAATTATAAAGGAACTGAATGAATTTCCAAGAAAATAGAAGGTCTAGAAAACAGACAAAGAAGATCCAACATATGCATGCTGGTGGCTCTGAAGGCAATGGATAATAGAACGAATAGAAACCTCTAATCATCAACAACTCTTTAGTGAGGGAAAACGAAAGCCTCGATTAGGATTCTTTATCAAGGCAGCAATCACATCTTGGGATAGTCCAACACTTGGAACTACTATGCTACAAAAGGGTAAATAGAGCATTCCTGTGAGTGTCTAGGTAAAGGTGTAGCCAAGTCACAGGCAAGGACAATCAGATTAGTGCACCTGACTTTGACAGCACTTTGTTACCAAAAAAAGACAATACAGCAAAAATACTGAGCAAAGACATGATGGCCGGGGCTTCCTATCAGACACCTGACCTTTAGAATAAAGACTGCAGGCAAGCTGCTATGAACATATCACTGGGATGGCTGCCGGAGCATCCCTTCAGAAGGAGGAGCTCAACAGAACATCTCCACCAGCACCAGGTGCACACTGGCCTGCAGAACCAAAAGTAAGTGATGGTGGAGAAGAGGTGAGTCCTTGTCACTGACAGAGTTGATTAGAAAACGGGAGAGAGCAAGTTCCGCAAACAGATATTAGCTGAGGGCAAAATGGGTACTTACTCCTTCAAATCCCCAGCTCCTGGCACAAAAGGAACAGACAGCAGACTAGTTGCTAATTTAAATGTCACTCATGGTAGGAAACGAATAGAAAACAGCTCCCAGAAAAAGCAGACAAGAAGGGCTACCTAAGCTATCTGTCTAAAGGTACCTATTAGAAGACCATTATTGTCATCGAAAACACTAACACACTATCTATCCAGCATTCTCTTTAAAAACAAAATCTGATCATGCTCAAACCACTCAATCAACAATTTGCGGAAATGCAGGGACCGAAACATGCTAATTGTTGCAGGAATGCAATCAGCATAATTCCCACTGACAGACGGTGACAGGGCAAACATACAACCCCTTCCACAGGCGTGTAAGGCTGAGTGAGCCCTACTAAGAAGCAATGGTGAATACCCCCCAGCCGAGGCTCGCGCTTCAATTCAGTCCAACATTTACAAACTTGTTTATATTTTTATCTTACTTATTTGCAACAGGACAAAGGTGAGTACTGAATACTCCAAGGCAAGGTAGAGATATGGCTTGTCTCAATAAAGTCTCAATAAAGCCCCCCCCCCCCATGTCTTAAAGGCTTTGGGGGAGGGGGGCAGTGCAATAATCAGAGACAGAATCGGGATTTCAGAGCTACATACTGAGAATATTTATAGATGAAATCAAGCTTCATAGGAATGAGCAGGTGAGTTGGGAAGGGGGAAAGGCCAAAGACTGGATCTGAGAGCTCACTCTTGAGATGTCCCTTTGATAAAAACATGTTAGCCAGGTGTGGTGACACACACCTGTCATCCCAAAATCTGAGAGGTGAGGGCAGGAAGATGAGGAGTTTGAGGTATCCTTGGCTACCTACTGAGTTTGAAACCAGCCTGGGTTACATAAAACAATGTCTTAAAACAATGCAACCATAAAGTTAATGTCTGCTCCTCCATGTTGAAAGAAAAATGGGTGCCAAAAGGTTTTCAAACAGGCCAGGGAACAGTATAAATCAGAGACTGACTCCCTGCTGCTTTTTAAAATGTTGTTGTTCTCTCCCAGTCAAGAGACAGTAAATTTAAACACGGTTATACTGGCTAGTTTTTATTATCAACTTGACACAACCTCGGGTCACCTGGGGAGAGGAAACCTAGAGAGAGGAACTGTCCTGTGGATGTGCCTATAAGGCTTTTTTTTTCTTAATTGGCGATTGATGTGGAAGGCCCAGGAACTGTAAGAGGTGCCATCCCTAGGGAGGTGGGTCTGAGCTGTAAGGAAAGCAGGCTGAGCAAGCCAGAAAGCAGCACCCCTCCAAGGTCTCTGCTTCCGTTCCTGCCTCCAGGTTCCTGCCTTGACTTCCCTGGATGACCCACTGTTAACCTGACCCTTTCCTCCCCAAGTAGCTTTGGTCATGGTGTTTATCACAATAGAAAGCGAGAACAGAGGTCAGGTTAAACACAGGTTAAACCCTGAAATTCTCGCCCCAAACAGTAGTCTAACCCATGACAATTACACTGGATCAAAAGGAACAAGCGTTTCAAACAGCTGATGTTGTGAACCAGTAAAAACCCACATGTGCGTGCCCGAAGCCAGTGACTTTTCTCAACACTTCTGGATGCCACAGGTGAAGCACCTCAGGCTTCCTCCCTAAAACCTTCAACAGGGTTGGTCAACTCAGGGGTCTCCTTCCCAGTTCCAGTGGGGGGATGGGGGGTGGGGTGAGGGGGTAGGGGGTGGGGGGAGCATTATCTGTCCACAGATTCCCCCCCCCCCCGAGGACAGCTATCCACCATCCAAGGGCAGACAGAGAAGAGTTGCTAGTCCCGATTCTCCAGTCTCGATTCTCCGATCACTAAGTCCCATTTCTAAAACTGAAGAGCTAGCTCGGAGACGGTCACTTTCTGGATGTCTGAAAGGCCACTCGCTCCAAAGGCTAGGATGCAAAAAATAAATAAATCACACTATGTTCCCTCCTGTGTCATCTCCCTGCAGGGAACTGCACCCAGACCAGACACAGCCACTAGAGTGGAACTTCAGGGCTGTCGGTGGCTAAGCTGCACATCATCCAAGTACAGTTGTACAGGTTTTAATACGGTTATGATGTCAAAGTTCTTAATAAGAAAAAGATGAAGGAACTTCTTTGTTGTTTTTTGTTTGGGCTTTTTTTTTTTGGGGGGGGGGTTGAGACAGGGTCTCTGTATAACTTTATGCCTTCCCTGGAACTCACTCTGTAGCTCAGGCTGGCCTCAAACTCACAGAGATCCACCTGCCTCTGCCTCCTGAGTGCTGGTAAGACGTGCATCACCACCGCCCGGCTTAAGATAAAAAGATTTTTAACTGTGGTACAGAACCAGCCTCCCCCCCCCCACCCCCACAAACACCCCCAGCCTTTAAGAGCTCCAAAGGGCAGTGTGTTTAGACCCCTGCAACACCTCCCTCCACTGTGAAAGAGCATTCTGGTAGTATGTTCTACAACAAAGGGTTCCAAACCTTCAGACTGACAAGGCACCCTGGCCTGTCGCCCTGGCACACTAAAGATGCCCTGAAGCCGAGGGCTGACCCAGTGTTTCGGTTCGGATTTGGTCCCTGTCAAATGAGCGCCAGCTGAATTAAGAACCACGATCCACTGGGACCACAACCCACGGTCAGTCCTTTCTGGGAAGGCAATGGCCCCCAATCACCCAAAACATCCGTCCTGCTGACCGGGTGGGTCCCTATCCTGTCCCCTCCCCACCATCTTTGCAAACCCGTCTCTTTTTCCTGCCCTTCTCTGACCTTTCTCTGCTTCTCCCTTCATTGGCCAGAAGCAGCTGGTCATTAAATCTAAACAAAAAACAATGGATTTTTATACAACAGGCCTTCAAATTTCTTTTTCTACTCTCTTTCCTTCTCTGCTTTTCTGGGCTCTTGGGAAGAAAAGAATTCACTAGAACATAAGCCCCAGGTCAAGGACGTTCACTGCTACACCTCCACCCGACACTTGAATAGCTCTTCATACTACAACAGACAGCAGGGGGCCCTGCTCCCCCACCATGCATCCTATGTCAGGAGGGGCCCCTCGCCCACGGGCACCTCACTCGCCCAGCCCCTTCAGAAGACAGTGGTTCTAAGCTGGATGATCATTTGAAATAAATGTCCCTTAAAAATGCTGAAATGTAAATTAGGCAACACATTGGGATCTGAAGGAAAAAACTCACAACCCCTTCTACATATGCTAGCTTATTTTAAAACTGGGACGGGGAGTGGGAGGGGGGGGTTGGTCCTCTCCTATCAAAATGATGCTTTATGGTTCTGGTTCAGCTGAAAACGTACCTACTATTTCCCTGCAATAAACATACGTATTAAAAGAAAATAAATACAAGAACGTTCAAGGACAAATTTGTGACTAGCTCCTCTAAGGCCTTCACATTAACAAAAACAAAGCTGGTTGTTTGGAGCATGCCTACAATCCCAGCCCTTGGGAGGGTGAGGCAGGAGGATCAGTTTGAGGTCCACCTGGGCAGCACAGTAAGTACCAGGCTAGCCTGAGTGCCACAGTGAGATCTTGTGGATTCAAACAATGAAGGAAATCTACATTGGGACAATTGGGATGCAAGTGGAAATGCATTTAAAATATTCTACGACCTAATGACCACCTTAAAAATACAGTCTGTTCCCTTTTTAAGCATACGCTGGCCTTGTAGAATGACAGCCAATGCCACCACACTTCTAAGATCCCCAGGACATTTTTCCCCCTGAATCTAATACAGGCACTGGATTCCATTCTGTGAGTACTTCCTCCCAAAAGTCCCTGCCAAATCCATTGTGACCACCATTCCTTTGTTCTCAACACATAGAGAAATCGCTTAAGAGTAGACTATTATTTTCAAATTACTGGTAGTTTCAGAACATCAGGGAGTCCCCACTTCCTAATACTTAGAAATACCCCAAGTCACTTGAGGCAAGCTGAATATTTTGCTTCACAATTTAAAGACACGGGCAAAGGAGATGAGTTTCTGCCCTTCTCATTTTTCTATTTATCTTTCCCCCACTAGGTCAAGGTGAGGGCAAGTATCAAGGACCCACACCTCCCCTTAGGCGCCAGTACTCCACCCACCACAAACAGCCACCTGCTCTTCATCAGGTCCAAAGGAAACTGATTCCCCGAGCTCCAAAGCACAATCCATACATCCAGAAAAGAGTTCATTCTTGAACATAGGGACTGCCAGAGACCTAAGGCTCTTCCAATATTGTTTCTATACTGGGGGCCCACCAGTATATCTAAGAGCCTTCTACCGCAGCAGTGGCCACAGAATCTGGAAAGAACCTGTGTGTCCCAGCCCAAGCAGAGACCTTGCCAAGGTCTTGCTCATCCCTGGTTTCAGAGACCTTGCCAAGGTCTTGCTCATCCCTGGTTTTGCTAGATCAAGAGAATTTACATAAGGGGGGGGGGGGCTTTGGAAGCCTGTTGAATACCCTATTTCTCATTTCACTAAAGATTAAAATTGTCAATGAGTGAAGAATGGGAAGTCACCTCTTGCCATTTGTCAGATGTTCAGATATTTGGAATCATGGCTGGGGGTGGCTTGCAGAGGGGAAAAGGAGTAGTGTAATTAGCCTTGGACTTAAAAACAACTCGGTTCATACCTGAACTGGATTTGCATGATGCACACACAGACATAATCACACGCAAAAGTGAGATGCATGCTTTTCCATTTTTTAAAGCCATTTCTCTGAATAGGCAATTACTGGACCAGATTTCATTTACAAAAATCTCATCGCATATGGCATTGTGGGAAATGCTTCAATTTCTGAAGAATTCTGAAGGATCCAGGTGCCCTAAAGATCAGCCCATATCACCTTGTACTCTGCTCTCCAGAGCCTCTTTCTAAGGGAGCCTAAGGGACCACTCAACACTTCACTTTTGCTCTTCAGACCCTGACTGAATCACAACCCACTCTTCAAAAGATTTAATTTCTGGTCCCCAAAACGTCTTTGAACCCACCATTCTACTCAAGGAGTGATGCCTTATCCTCCAACCCCTTTGTAAGGCACATGACCAGACTGTCAACTAAGTCTCATGACACATGACATTCCAGAAGGTCTGCCTAGCACTGACCTTCCTGTAGAGTTCAGCTCCTGGAGCCAGGAATCCCACCTTACACATCATCCTTTCTTAAAAAAGAAAGAAGTTGGTGAGCCGCCCGCGGTTTCTACCACTTTGCTGCAGATCCCTGGTTGATCTGATGTGTCTCTTTGAACCATGACTGTGAAATGACCAAAGGGAATGGGCAGATGGGAAGGAAGAGTAGTGGGTGAGCCACAGAAGGAGCAATCCACCCTGAGTAGTCAAGCGGGGAAGGAGGGTGGTGTTCCATCCTTGGTCTCCACAGAGCATTCTGCATCCCAGTTAAGCTTTCTACCTAGCCACAGGGCAGGGTGGCCCCATAGCACATGGGACCCCACAGCACACCAACCACCCTTAGGTGAGGATGGATCTCTCTAGACCTCAGACTTCCTCAGTTCTCTTATCTTGACACTCCATTCACTGCACAGCACAGTTTGCTCTGTGGTTAGATGACCTACCCCAACAGATCAATAACCTATTTTTAGGCTGTGGCTTCCTCACTGGCTGTTTTCCATAGAGCCAAAACCTATGAGGCCACACGGCACATGAGAGAAATACTCCACTCCACACCAGCAGAGTAAGGAAACAAACATGGCCAGTTATTTTCTCATTTCCAAATAACATTATCAAGGATTGTTGACCATAAAAGGAACATCAAGCCAACTGAGTTAGGTGGGACAGGACCATATCATAATGACCTTTGGCTTGTCTCATATCTCCTGCAGAGATCCATTAACCAGCTGTGGTCTTTTTCAGCCCACAATTAAAGAATTTTTTTTCAAAAAAAAAAAAAAAATCCCAGATAGGGCAATACATGCCCTCCGGCAACTTGCCCATTCCTGTCACAGACTACAAATACTTGAAGACTGACGGTCACTCAACCTCCCTCACCTTATCGTTGCCAGGTTTAATAAATCCAATTTCTTTAAGTTGCTTTCAAAGTCCTTGTTTCCCCCAAAGTGCTCATCAGCTCTGTGTCTGCGTTTCCACCCCAAAGCATCCACCTTATTCACATTTCCACTGGACAGCCCCTTTCACGACATCTTTCTTTTCATCCTACGGCTGGTGCACACTTAACACAGAATTCTTTATAATCCCCCAAATCCTTTCATAATAGTGTTGAGCCAGAGTTTGAGACTTTGGGGTTTAATTTTATTTCTTACATGGACCTGACTTGAAGGGAGGGAAAAAAAAAAAAAAAAAAAAAAAAACTTCATTGATATAGAGCTTTGTGTCTGTGAAATTGAGTTTCCGGTAAATGCAACCCAGAGGTGATGATTGAACAAGCCAGGCACCATGCTCTTTCCTACCAAGAGCCCACTCCCAGGCTGTCCTGTGAATCCCACACCCACCATTAACCATTACTCCCAGGCACCTACAGCAGCAGAGATCCAACTCTCCTTGCCAAGGCTTTATACCTAGCAGGTGGTGCCAACTGGATGCCATCTTTATCCACCTTGGTCTCTTGGGCACTCTCCCTTGTCTCCAGAATATACCTAGGCTGTAGGGCTTCCCACCCTTTGTCCAGTACTGCTGAAGAGCCGAAATAAATTGTCCTTCTCTCTCTCCAGCTCTCCACTAATGCAGGGCTCTCATTCTGAGGTGAGACACCCTTGCCCGTCAGGGAGAAACAACATGCAGAGTACACATACAATAGGACATTACTAGCCAGTCCTAAAAGGGGGAAATCCTGCCAGGTGTGGTGGCACCAGACAGACAGAGGGACAGAAGCAAGGTGATCAAGAGTTAAGAAGTCAGTTTGGTCTACACGGCAAGACCTGTCTCAAAAATACAAACAAACAAACATGAAATTCTGGCCTTACACAACACAGAGGACCCTTGGGGACATTATGGTAACTAAAATAAGCCAATCAGAAGAAGGCAAATATGGTGGGGTCTACTCACAGCAGACAGAGAGACCATTCCAGAGGCAGTAATAGCCAGGGGATGGGTGGGGAGGAGTTCTCTAATGTGGTACAGGTTTCAGTTTTGCAAGATGAAGCGATAAGGCTGGTTTGTAACAATGTGTATGTACTTAGTACCCTTGAACTGTGCATTCCAAAGTGGTAAAGCGGTCAGCTTTAGGATATACAAGTTTACTTTAAAAGTAAAAAAATAAATAAGACTGTCCCTTCTTCTTGACTGCCTAGAGTAAGGCTATCCCACGTCTGGGGGCAGGAGGGGACACTGGTTTCCGTGCTCTGCTTAACTGAACAGAAGGCAAAGCAGGTGGTCCTGGGCTGGTGACCTTGTTCCCTGTCAAGTCCACCTTGGCCTGGCCTTCAAGGCCTTCTTCACAATCTGGACCAAGCTCAACACTAAATACACTTCCCTCCCTCCGTCCGTCTGTCCTTCCCCCTCCCTCCCCTGTTCCTTGAGACTTATCTAATATTTCTGCCTTTGTGCCCTCCACTTCCTTACCCTCAGCCATCTGACCAAAGACTGGATGGGCCTCAAGTAAGATCTGAACATCTTGCTCCACATTCCTCTTGATTCTCCCAACTATCACAACTACAGATATTCTGCTCCCCTTCTGCGGGGTCCAGTCTTATCTCAAAGTAAGATCTCCTCTGTGGACATCCACAGTTCCCCGTCTCTGCTAACACCCTCCCGATGAGACTTGGGTGCATCTCTTTGAAAACACTGCCCACCCACCATGCCTCTGCACCCCCAGTTTGACTCTGAGCTCGTCCCTCCCACCAGAGCTCCTATCTGCTGTCTCTGTGAGGACACAGTGAGGGATTGATAAACTTCGTTAAACTGGTCCAGTGTTCACTAGCCTTGCCTGTGTATTCAACACATGGTCCAAAGAACGGCAGTTAAAGCAGCAGTTTCCAGGCTGCTGTGGGTCGGAACCCAGCCAAGGGCAGGTTTACAAGATCCCGTTACCCTGCCCCCACACAGGGGGTACTCCGGGAAGTAGTCCCTCCAAAAAACTCCTATGGTCCTGTGTTTGCATAGCCCCTTTATGTAGAGAAAAGGGCTCTTGAGACCAGAGGAGGGGCTTATTAACCTGGATTCTCACTTCCTAAACTTTTATCCCAAACTCTGTAAGCCCTTTGGTGGGAAGTCAAAGGAGGTGAGGTCAACTACAGAGCCAGGAAAAGCAGCATGCATCACCACTGGCAGCAAAACCTAGTCATTCAGCCGGGCGGTGGTGGCACACAGCTGTAATCCCAGGACTAGGGAGGCAGAGGCAGATGGATCTCTGTGAGTTCGAGGCCAGCCAGGTCTACAGAGCTAGTCCAGGACAGGCTTCAAAGCTACAGAGAAACCCTGTCTCAGGGGAAAAAAGGGGAAAAAAAAAAAAAAAAAAAAAAAACCTGGTCATTCAATGAATGAACTTCATCTTAATTCAAAAGAAAAAAATCCAAAAACGTAAAACAACCAGTGCAATCTGGTTTTACACCAGTTCCACAGTTGCATTTTTTTCCTCTAAGAGACTAAGTTGAAAGGGGGGGAGGGCCTGTAAAGTCCCAGCACAGTGGAGACCACCCACTTCCTGAGAGCGGCTCCTTGCTAAACACACCGTGTACAGAACCTCCTGCAGTCAATCCCCCAGTCTCTGCACCCTGACCCTGTTACCCCTCCCACACACAGAGGTTAAGGATCTGGTACCTGATCTCACAGCGG
The DNA here is from genome assembly GCF_903995425.1 of Onychomys torridus. NCBI lineage: Eukaryota > Metazoa > Chordata > Mammalia > Rodentia > Cricetidae > Onychomys > Onychomys torridus. The sequence continues at coordinate 34,816,730 of NC_050452.1, forward strand.
GTGAGTGGCAGAATGAGATGTCAATTCCAGAAACCAAGCTCTGAACTCTGATGCCATCGCCCTAACTAATAACTGAACTTAAAGGTTACACTCTGTCAAGGTGTCTCTCATGGCCAAAATGGTAGCGGCCGAAGCATAAGATGGATGGGAAATGATCAGGCCGGAGCATTTTAGTTGGAACCTTCTTCCATGTTTCCTAGAAGCATCCAGTCAGCCAAACAAGCATGCCCACGGGCTGGCTACGGGCTTAAAACGACTCATTTATTGGAGAATTAAGTCCAAAGATGAACCACACATCCATGCCCCCATAACGGCAGCAATCCGAGCCAGGAGGCCAGGCTTGCACCCAGGTCTCTCCTACTTTCAGCAGGAGCCATGCTGGATTTGTCCTTGATTCAAACACTTCCCTACCACTGACTCCCTTCCAAGCTCCGCTCACCCCAGAGCTGCAGCCGGGGGGGAAAATAGCGGCGGGTGCTGCTGAAACTGCATATGAAATTTTGCATATTTGGATCCCTACAAATGTCTTCCAATCCCACTTTTGGAAAAGTTACCACACATGACTACAGCACTTCCCACACCCCCACCCGCTCGCCCACCCGCCAACTCTTGAACCTAATTCATTCTGGAGAAATGAGACTGTGGCCCCCTGCTTCCGTGGGGGTAACCCCACCCACACCTAGATCCAGCAAAGAATCCTGCTCTGGATACCATAGCTATTTGCCTCATTTCCTTGTGTCCTTTAATCGGCTAGAGGAAATGAGTCAAAATCCTAGGAGTAACTTCTAAGGGCTGTCAACAACAGTGGCAAAATCCATCACCAAAACAACATCTGCAACCTCGGTGCACTACAAGGGAAGCCCACAGAACACTTGGCACATTTCTGATGAGAATTTCTTCTGGGAGTGCAGTAAATGGTCACTGTATTTCACCGTGCTCAGCCAGAGTAAACAACCTCTGAGATCCGCCAGTTATCAGGGTCAAATATATAACGCTTATAGTCATCTTCATTTGAGGGGGGCTGGGAATGGTTTTCAACTTCATTTTAGAGATAACTTATCTTTCTTTCTGAGGAAGCCTAACTAGATGGATCCAGCTAACCGCCCCCAAAACCCTCATATGATAGGCTCAAATGCCCCTGCCCAAGCTATACAGCAGTGAATCCTCCTGGCGGATTAACTCACTTAAATTGAAAAAAAAACTAACCCAAATGTTGTAAGACATTTGCAGTCCTGTAGCCTCAGAACCTCAGAACAGGGCTGGGCTTATAGTAGGCACTCATTAAATATTTTTGTATGTGTCTTACTTTACAACAGATTCTGGCGAGTTGTATAAATGGATACACAGTGGGCATATGGAGCGGAGCTCAGGCTCCTTCACCGATTATTTTGGGCAAGTGACTTGTTCTCCAATAGGAAAATACTAGAGGCTGGCTGTAGTGGTCCAACCTCCTGGGCCCCCTGAGTAGTGAAAGGCAAGGAAAAACCCTCAGTATGGGGCCAGGCAGACACTTGCTCATTATAAAGCCCCATGGATGCACAAAGCACATCCATGATATGATATTTAAGGCACACTAGAAAGCATGTTGCAAAAGCAAGGCATGCATGATTCAAAACGTCTCAAGAAAAAGAATGTGTGGATGGGTGGGGGAAGTGAAATTATCTGGGATCTCTTTAATCACAGAACTATCAGATTATTTCCAGTAGGATCATAAGCCAGAATGCCAGGTGCATGAATGACTAGGGTCTTGCACCTGCAGGAACAGGGGAAAGATCTGATTCACTGTTTGGGGACCATCCTGTTGAGCTGTCCATGCTGTGAATGCCCCGGGGGAAGGAGGAGGGGTTACTACAGAGCAGGCACTTGCTAGCCCTCCAAAGGGAGATTACAACATAAACAAAAACACACAACTGCTTCCTGCTAATCCAGGAGCAGAACAGCAACACACACACACACACACACACACACACACACACACACACACACACTCCCCAGAGACCCTTCAACAAGAAAGCAGCTTTCTAGAATTCTGAAACACGCCTCCCCCCCACATCCTTCATGATGCAATGTCTTCTAGTACCTTCAGAGATACTGAAGCCCCCCCCCAACTCCGAATTTAAATGACCTGCCCAAGGGCACATAAACCAAGGAGGCTGTAGGTCTGAAAGGGGGGCCTGAAACTGGAGGGGCAGAGCAAGGGTTTGTCATTAGAACACACTGCCTGCCAAGGAAACAGACCTTCCAATTCCCTTTGCCGAAAAGTTATTGGTCAGAGCACACTAATCAGGAGGAAGATGCAAACCATTGATTCATTTCAGTTTTTAAGGAGGAACTATGATCTTTCTGGCGTTCCACCTTGGTCTAAAGCAGAACAAGGCGGAAAATATAAAAATCGTAGGAGTCAGTTTCAGCTAAGCAGCCAAATACGCCTAGGAATCTGGACACTCATTTGTGATCCCTAGTGACCCCTCCTCTGGCACAAGGGTCCAGATGCAAGGCCTTCCCCACAGGAAAGCCCTTTCAAAAGCATCAGTGGGGAGTGGGATCTGAAAAATGCAACCTGCAGTGGGCTCCAAACAGGTCACAGCGTTGCTGGCCGTTGGACGCCTCATTCCAGAGAGCAGATTCTCTCTACCCTATAGCATCAGGGTAACCTTAAAGGGTTTCTGGGTTTTGTTTTGAAAAACGACCCGGGAGAGACCAAGGATTCAGGGACTAGCCAGGCGACCCGCATAGGCAGCGCACCAGCGACACCTGGCAGAAAGGGGCAGGGCTAAGGAGCCTGCAGATCCTCCTTCACCTGGAAACCCAAGTTCCCGTGCAGAGGTACCATGGTTTTCCTAACAGCTTGAAGAAACAAATGGGATTTGCAGGAAGTTCACCCCTTCTTCCCCTGCCCCACCCCATGCGGCCAGAGGGTGGCTATCACGTGGGAGGGGGTGTCTAGATCTCGGGATTCCCAAAGAAAGCGGCCACCTGCGATTACAAGTCTCTTACACTGAGACCCGGGGGTTCCAAAGCTAGGGCGGGCTGGCTCGTCTCTCATACTGTGCGCACGAGGTAGCAAGGAACAGCTGCGTCCCCGCACGCGGTCCCCGCTTCCCAGGAGCTGGCGGCCAACGTAGGCTGCAGCAGCTCCCCGGCGCGTGGCAGCAATGAACACCGTGCGACTGCAGAGAGGGGCGAGCCTTTCGCACGAGATTTACAAAAAGGAAAAAGTCTGCAACCTAGCGGCTGCTCGCCACACGCCTGGCTCAAGTTGTCCCCGTAGCCGCCACCTACAGGCTCGCCGGGTCCTGCCCCAGAGCCGCACGCCGCGTGCTCCCCGTGGAAAAAAAAAAAAAAAAAACGGGGAGCGGGGAGCACAAGCAAGCCCGAGACTCGTCTCCGCGGGTGGCGCCGCACACGACCAGAGCAACTGCGGCTGGATCCCCAATCCTATGCACAAAGAGCGCCCGCGGCGGGGAAGCGGCGTCCGCAGAGCAGAGAAAAGGCTTTCCAACTTTGCCCGGCGCGCGTCCGGGGACCCGCGGGCTGGTCCCCGCGGATGCCGGTCACCCACACGCAACTTTTAACAAAAGGAAGCCGCGGCCGCGCCTCGCATGGAAAGGGGACGCTCTCGGTGCGAAGCCCGAGGCCGCCGCCACTGCCACCCGGGCTCAGCCGGCACAAAAGCATCGCCAAACTCGCCCGCAGCCTGCAGCCCCGCGGCCCCGGCTCCCGGAAGACTCTCGGCTCCGGGTCTCCACCGGCCGCCGCTGCCGGCTCCTGGCGCAGGTGAGCGAGGCGGGCCAACAGAGTCCCGCCGCCGCCCGCCACCTTCGCACTGGCGGTAACGCACAGGCTGAGGAAAAGCCAACAGCCACCACTCTGGACGCACCCCGGCTGGTGGCACCCCTCCCGGACCCAGGACTGCGCCCACCGGGTGGAGGGTGCCCTCCTCTTGTCTGCCGCGCTCTCCCACCTGTCTGGCCGCGGAGCAGGACAAACAGGACGCAGAGCAGATCCCAGGCGCCGCGAGCGCCTCTCATCGCGGTGGCTGCGCTAGACTCTAAGCTCTTCTCTCGGCTACAGCTCTCGCCCAAGTGCACCGAGCGCGGCAAAGCCGAGCCCCCAGAGCCACTAGCGGCGCGCGACAGCCCCTCCTCCAGCCCTCCCCCAGCGCGCGGCCACGCCCCTCCCTCCTCCCTCCCGGGTCGCACTCCCTCCCGCTGCCTGGTGCCCGGGACTCTCGGGATATGCTGAGCCCCGGGGCGCTGTGCCCTCCGAGACCCGGAGCACCCATAGGCCCTCCCTCCATCCTGGATCCTCTTCCTCCCGGCCCTCTCCCAACAGCGGTGGTCCTCCCGCCCCAGGCGACTCGCTGGCCACGCAGGTGCTGCCCGCGTTTTGTGAAGCCTGCCTGGCGCCACGAGCGCATTAGGCACCGGCCAGCCACCTGGCAGGTGCTCCCTAGACAATAAAGGACAACCCCAGGGGTTCCCCCCTCCCCTACTCCCGAGCACGCTCTGGCTCGGGAAGGATCTACTCGGCCCGCAGTGGAACTGATAGGAATCGGGATTGATGGGCGAAAGGATTAGGAAATTGGGTCCCCAACATTGTTCTCCGTTCCTGATAGCAGAGGGGGACCAAATGTGGCGCCCTGCACCGCGGTGAAAAGGCTGAGTCCACGTTTAAGTAATTTTTCTTGCTCAGTTTCTCCACCTGCTGCGAAACCTGTAAGAACACAGCTGATTTCTATTGGCCAGCGTGGACCTCCGCCCAGCCAAGCTCCTGCTGAGACTTGTGGAAACTGGGCCAGTGGAGTGTGGAGAGGCTTCTTGTGAAGTAGTTAGCTTTGGAAACATGGTTTTAAAAGCCCACTCGAATTTGGGTGCCTTTTTCTTTTTTGGGCTTTTTTTTTTTAATCTAACCCACCACCACTCCACCCGACACCCCCACACTCCCCCAACCTCTCTCCTGTTCTGGCCAGCCTTAGGGGCAAGATAAAAGTAAAATAATTATCTTTTCTTTTAAAGATTCTTTTTTAATGTGTATGAGTGTTTTGCCTACATGTATGTATATGCACCACATGTGTGACTAGTGCCCAGGGATGTCAGAAAGAAGGCATCAGATCCCCTGAAACTGAAGTTACAGATGGTTGTGATTCACCTTGTGGGTGCAAGGAGCCCAACTGCTCTGAACTCATCTTGTTTTTAACCAGTGACCTATCTCTCCAGCTCCTAAAGTGATGCTGCTAAGACAGCATCCTCTTGGGAGCATTTTACAGTCACTGTGGCTATCCATGGGTGGATGGTGGTCACAATCCCCCTGTATAGGGTTTTTATAGTTCTGTACCCTATTATCCAGGCTTACAATTAACTTTGTGAAATAGGGAGAACAACATTTATTATTTTAGTTCTTAAAGTGACCCAAGATTACACAGCTAATATGGGGAGATTTAGAGTTTGAGGCCTCATTCTAAGATTTCCTCTGGGTATTGTGCTTGCCCTACATACTCTTTATTACTTTTATAATTTTTATGTGTTTGCTAATTTATTTATTGAAGGTGCCACATGTGTATGTCAGAGAACAACTTTGGAGAGTGTGTTCTCTCTTTCCACTGTGTAGATCCTGGGTCAAACTCAAGTCATCTAGCTTGGTGGCAAGTGCCCAGAGTGGTCTCACTGGCACTCTGAGAAGTGGATAAAACACCCCTACAGAGAGCTTAAGGCAGACCCATGCCCACAAGCAGGAAAATAAAAGGGAGATGATCATCAGGAAGATAACAATTTAAATACATGTGGCCTCTTTGAGTAATCACTTACTCTGAGTAATCAAGAATAATAATAATATATCGCCGGGCAGTGCCGGCACATGCCTTTAGTCTCAGCACTTGGGAGGCAGAGCCAGGCGGATCTCTGTGAGTTCGAGGCCAGCCTGGGCTACAGAGCGAGATCCAGGACAAGCACCAAAACTATACAGAGAAACCCTGTCTCAAATAAATAAATAAATAAATAAGAATAATATATCGCTTCTCAGCTCTCTGACTTCATTTAATATTGAAGGTGTCCTTTTGGATATTGACAGGACCTATGTTGGCTTAAGAAAATAGTTTTTTGTTTGTTTGTTTGGGGTTTTTTGTTTGTTTGTTTTTGTTTTTCGAGACAGGGTTTCTCTGTGTAGCTTTGCACCTTTCCTAGATCTCAGTCCATAGACCAGGCTGGCCTCGAACTCACAGAAATCTGCCTGCCTCTGCCTCCCAAGTGCTGGGATTACAGGCGTGCACCACCACCGCCCGGCAGAAAATAGATTTTTAAAGCTATTCACTTACAAACTTATCAGTACTAGAGGATGATCAAGTCATCCAGGTATAACTGCCTCTCCTGAAACCGCTTCAGTTGTCCCTTCATTCAAAGCGGGGTGTTTTTTTGTTTGTTTGTTTGTTTAGTTTTTGGTTTTTCAAGACAGGGTTTCTCCATGTAGTTTTGAAGCCTCTGGATCTTCCTTTGTAGACCAGGCTGGCCTCAAACTCAGAGAGATCCTCCTGGATCTGCCTCCTGAGTGCTGGGATTAAAGGCGTGCACCACCACCGCCAGCCAAAGGATTTTTTGAAGTGCCTACTGGGCAGCAAGGAGGAGCTAAGTGCTATGAGTAGATGTGGCCTTATTCTCAGAATTCTTAGTGTCCAGGTAGAATCCCATGCCCAGTGTCCTAGCAGACAGTTCAGGTCATACATTGCAGGGAGGCATCAAGCTACACTTTTATTCTTGGGATGGCAGAGGTAAGCAATACCACTCAAACAATCCTAAATTTCTGGGATCTCGATTTATTTCTAAATCCATCCTGTGTTGAGAAAAAAAAAAAAAAAGCCACTATGAGTTAAAATATCAACATTACTCCTGAGAGAGAAAAATTACAATTTTCTTCTTCAGTCACCTGACAGAGAGGATAACATCTCAGAAATATGGTGAAAAGAAGTCATATTGCAATTTAATTCCAGGCAAGACATTTCTATCAGAGAAAAAAAAAATAAAAGAAGAATGGAGAATTATACAACTCTGAACTGTCATTCCTATTTATCACTCAGCAAACATTATCGAATGCCCTGAACTTGCCTGTTGGTACCAAGACCTATGCACAAATTAATAAGACAAAATCCCTACCTATAGGGATTCACAGTGCAACAGCGGAAACAGTCTCTCAAATAAGAAACAACAATATCTGAGAACAGAGCTCCCATTGAGCCAGTATACCCCAACAAGGCCATATTGGCTGACTGGTAGAATATTGAAATCTTACTGGTCTGATTTAAAAAAAAAAAAAAAATGCTTCCCTAAACACATCCTAAGTGGCACCCTATTCCAACCTGCTCCTGAGATACCTCACATCTCCTTAGATGCAGCAATTACAGGTTGAATGCTGAGCACAGCAGAGAGCCTCCAGTACCTGTGCTTTTAGGGTTGTTAGCTATTTTCAATAGTACCCCCTGCCTGTTCTGTACTGCAAGAAGATGTGTGTAAGGTGCCATTAGCCCAGGGCTATGGGAATGAAGCATATTATAGATGAGCACTGTCCAACTGAGCATTTTCAAAGATGGAACTGTTCTATTGCTCAGAGAGAAGAGGTTGCATACTGTATTTTGCGATAGCCATAGATGCTATTATGATTGTGTGTTTATATATTTTACTGTCTTCGTCATTATTTTAGTGAGAGGCTATTGGCTGCAGCCTGTGGGAATACATTTCAAACCGATTTAAACAAGCAAACAAAGAACCGGAATTGATTGTGCCTGCACCTGAAAGGCTCCAGGATGCTTGCATTCCGGACTTTCTCGAGTCCAAGGACTCCAAGTTGTCAGGATTTGAAAAGCGGTTGTGACAGTGGTGTGTGTACACGTGTTGGATGAAAATGGTTGTCTCCCCCCCACCACCACCTCCATCCTTCACGGATACTTTCCTGTGTTGCTCAAGTTGGTGTTGTATCTACAAGGCAGCCAGGCTTACAGCTTCCCACTGCCAGTGGAGACACAGCTTTTCTGCCCCATCAGCCTCTTCTATAAAAGTGGTGACTGGGCAGTGGTGACAGACGCCTTCAATCCCAGCACTCGGGAGGCAGAGGCAGGCAGATCTCTGTGAGTTCAAGGCCAGCCTGGGCTACAGAGATAGCTAAAAAAAGAAAGAAAGAAAGAAAGAAAGAAAGAAAGAAAGAAAGAAAGAAAGAAAGAAAGAAAGAAAGAAAGAAAGAAAGAAAGAACAAGGAGAAAAACAGAAAAGGAAAAAAAAAAGACCATGTTTTTCTGGAAGATTTACAAAGCTACATGTCTGTGACCCTGTAGGGACTGAGCTAGGGGGTGAGAATTCTAGGAAGAAAAAGTACATTATCTTACTAAAGGGATAAGTAGTCTATCTCTTTAGCGTGGCTTAAGGAGAACCCGCCTTCCTAGGGCTGGTCCTGCCTTCTTGCCGATGTTCCTACCTTCCTGGCGGTGGTCCTGCTTTCCTAGGAGCAGTTCGACATTTCTGTGTGGCGGCCCGTTAGCCAAGTCATTGGCCATGCCCATCTGGAATGTTAGGGTCTACCCCGGTCATCGATTTCATCTTCATGGTCCCTAAGGGACCTTGAACGCTGCTGTGCCCCCTCCACCAACAGGATAAGCCTTCCCGACTTTGTTACTCAATCGTCCTTGCTTTGTCAATGGTCATCTGAAAGTCTTCTGGCCATGAGTTAAGGACATGCATCTATGACCCTCACTGTGAGACACCCTGTCAACCAAACACCTCATGGTTTGTGAGGATGGTCTCTGATGCAGCTTTCACCTAGTGTGTATTGAACAACTTCGGTGTGCCAAATGTACTGTGTGGGTTACATGGAAAACAAAGTTAGGTGAACCTCAGAGGCTGACCCCAGGAAACTTCCAACAGAAGAAGAAGACCACATGGGAGTGGCAAGAACGCCTTCGACGTGTCTTCTGGTCGTTACTCACTTGATGACATTTGAAGCCTAAGGAGCATCCAAACCATACATGTAGTGATGATCTCAAGAGACTTCCTCAAAGTGGCGGCCATTTGATTCTGCGGGGACCAGGAAGCAGGCAAGGGGAAAAGAAAGGAGAGGGGCGGACTGGGCAAACAGTGGGAGGCACCCCTGCAAAGAGCCTGAGACAAGACACAGCTCATGGAATGTGAAGAACAAGAGAGTCAGCACACATAGGGAAATGGAGCCTTGTGGGTGACATTCTTTATAAGCCAAGAAATGCAGCCCTCATCCTCTGGAGGACAGTTACTAAAGACTCTAAAGTGGCCAGGTGGGATAAGATTTTGAAAAGGGAATGAGGAAGCTCAGGGAAGGATGAGTTCAAAGATGGCAAGCTCAGTAGGAAGACAGTAGAGAGAAGTGTAATGCATCCAGCCAGGCAGGCAGGCCTGGGGCTCAGCACGAGAGCAGCCACAGAGAGACAGCTGCAGTCTGGATCTGGCTGAGCTCACTCCATTGAGAGTGTGTGACACAGAGAGCAGAGGGCAGATGTTGGCCACTGTGATTTGGCCTGGAAAGCTGATTCAGTTGAGGGGTGAAATAGTGAAGAACATTTACGCAGAAGAGTTTGGCAATGCACACCACATGACCAGGTCTGCTGTGACTGGAGTTAAAGCTTCATGAGAGCTGAGAGAAGTGAAAGGAAGCAGGAATTGGCAAGAAATGAGGCTAGAAAGCTACGCTACAGCCAAATCAGAATGGTCCCGAGTGCCAAGGGCCCCATGGCGGTCAGATAGTATTTTTAGATAAGAGTGAACTGTTTAAGGCTTTTGCATAAGGCATCAGAATAATCACATTTTTATTTTAGTCAGATAACTGTCACCACAGTGTCCAGCACTCACTAGAGAGGTGAGGAAGATTGGGATGTGGGGGGGGGGGGGAGAGAGAGAGAAAGAGAGAGAGAAATCAGTTATTTTGAGGTTTCTAACTTGGGTTTGTCTTTATCTTTCATCTTACAAAATGTAAACTATTAATTAATTTATATGTTTTGTTTAATGGTCTTCTTGAATGTTCACTTAGGTTTCAACAGTATACCTTCCAGTAAAGTGATTTTTCTTTGTTCTTTAATTGAACGGGTAGATATTCTGTGTGTGGGGAGGAGAGGGTGGCTGTGTGCCCATGGATTGAACTTGGGGCCTGGGTCATGCTAGGAAGTGCTTAGCCACTCTGCTCTAATCCTAATCCTCAAATTATTATTATTTTCCAATAGAATGTAGAGGGTTGGGGTCTACTTGCCTTCCTTCCATGCGTGGGGTCAGTCACCAGCACTGTATAAAACTGGATGGTGCACATCTGTAATCCTGGGACTAGGGAGGGAAATGTAGATAAGAAGTCTACAGAAAAAAAAAAAGAAAGAAAAGAATAAAAAAGCCAGGCAGTGGTGGAGCCTTTAATCCCAGTACTCTGGAGGCAGAGGCAGGCAGATCTCTGTGAGTTTGAGGTCACAGGATAGCTGGGACAGTTTTAGAGAAACCCTGTCTCAAAACAAAGCAAAAAAAGAAAGAAAGAAAGAAAGAAATCTGAAGTATAGGGGGGGCATTTGGCTAAAGCCTTTAATCTTAGCAT